>NC_079223.1:52436564-52565526 GCF_029633865.1 Lampris incognitus | reverse complement strand
AGAGAGAGACAGACAGAGAGAGGGGGGTGAGAGAGAGGGTGAGAGAGAGAGAGGGAGAGAGAGAGAGAGGGTGAGAGAGAGAGAGGGTGAGAGAGAGAGGTGAGAGAGAGAGAGAGGGAAAGAGAGCGAGCGAGAGAGAGAGAGAGAGAGAGAGAGGGAGGGAGGGAGAGAGCGAGAGAGAGAGAGAGGGGGAGGGAGAGAGAGAGAGAGAGAGAGAGAGAGAGAGAGAGAGAGAGAGAGAGAATTTTTGAATTTTGAATTTTAAAACAAGTCCTTATTTAACAAAAAAATTATCAAAAAACAGACTTGAAATCTTTCTAAACATATAAACAATACTAGTCAAATTACAAACACTCAACATGCATCTTTTAACAATGCCCCCCCCAAAAAAACAAAAAAACTAAAACCATTCAACAACAACTCAAAACATAAAAAAAAACAGGTAAGACCTCCTTTATCTGAGCTCTACAGAGAAAACAGCTCATCTTTTATGGTCGAACACAGCACCTATATAACGCCACAAAGCTGTGAATGTGTCCACATCTGTCATTGCTTTGTAATAACTGAAATCTATTCTTACCCTGGTCTGGACCGTCCCGCTAAACAACAGTTATCCTGACCTGGACCGTCCCGCTAAACAACAGTTATCCTGGTCTGGACCGTCCCGCTAAACAACAGTTATCCTGACCTGGACCGTCCCGCTAAACAACAGTTATCCTGGCCTGGACCGTCCTGCTAAACAACAGCTATCCTGGCCTGGACCATCTCGCTAAACAACAGTTATCCTGGCCTGGACCATCCTGCTAAACAACAGCTATCCTGGTCTGGACCATCCTGCTAAACAACAGTTATCCTGGCCTGGACCATCCCGCTAAACAACAGTTATCCTGGCCTGGACCGTCCTGCTAAACAACAGCTATCCTGGCCTGGACCATCTCGCTAAACAACAGTTATCCTGGCCTGGACAGTCCCGCTAAACAACAGTTATCCTGGCCTGGACCATCCAGCTAAACAACAGTTATCTCGCCTGGACCGTCCTGCTAAACAACAGTTATCCTGGTCTGGACCATCCTGCTAAACAACAGCTATCCTGGCCTGGACCATCTCGCTAAACAACAGTTATCCTGGCCTGGACCATCCTGCTAAACAACAGCTATCCTGGTCTGGACCATCCTGCTAAACAACAGTTATCCTGGTCTGGACCATCCTGCTACACAACAGTTAACCTGGTCTGGACCATCTCGCTAAACAACAGTTATCCTGGTCTGGACCGTCCCGCTAAACAACAGTTATCCTGGCCTGGACCGTCCCGCTAAACAACAGCTGTCCTGACCTGGACCGTCCCGCTAAACAACAGTTATCCTGACCTGGACCATCCCGCTAAACAACAGTTATCCTGGTCTGGACCATCCTGCTAAACAACAGTTATCCTGGTCTGGACCATCCTGCTAAACAACAGTTATCCTGGCCTGGACCATCCCGCTAAACAACAGTTATCCTGACCTGGACCGTCCCGCTAAACAACAGTTATCCTGACCTGGACCATCCCGCTAAACAACAGTTATCCTGGTCTGGACCATCCTGCTAAACAACAGTTATCCTGGTCTGGACCATCCTGCTAAACAACAGTTATCCTGGCCTGGACCATCCCGCTACACAACAGTTATCCTGACCTGGACCATCCCGCTACACAATAGTTAACCTGGTCTGGGCCATCCTGCTAAACAACAGTTATCCTGACCTGGACCATCCCGCTACACAACAGTTAACCTGGTCTGGACCATCTCGCTAAACAACAGCTATCCTGGTCTGGACCATCCCGCTAAACAACAGTTATCCTGGCCTGGACCATCCCGCTAAACAACAGTTATCCTGGTCTGGACCATCCCGCTAAACAACAGTTATCCTGACCTGGACCGTCCCGCTAAACAACAGTTATCCTGGCCTGGACCGTCCTGCTAAACAACAGCTATCCTGGCCTGGACCATCTCGCTAAACAACAGTTATCCTGGCCTGGCCCACCCTGCTAAACAACAGTTATCCTGGCCTGGACCATCCCGCTAAACAACAGTTATCCTGGCCTGGACCGTCCTGCTAAACAACAGCTATCCTGGCCTGGACCATCTCGCTAAACAACAGTTATCCTGGCCTGGACAGTCCCGCTAAACAACAGTTATCCTGGCCTGGACAGTCCCGCTAAACAACAGTTATCTCGCCTGGACCGTCCTGCTAAACAACAGTTATCCTGGTCTGGACCATCCTGCTAAACAACAGCTATCCTGGCCTGGACCATCTCGCTAAACAACAGTTATCCTGGCCTGGACCATCCTGCTAAACAACAGCTATCCTGGTCTGGACCATCCTGCTAAACAACAGTTATCCTGGTCTGGACCATCCTGCTACACAACAGTTAACCTGGTCTGGACCATCTCGCTAAACAACAGTTATCCTGGTCTGGACCGTCCCGCTAAACAACAGTTATCCTGGCCTGGACCGTCCCGCTAAACAACAGCTGTCCTGACCTGGACCGTCCCGCTAAACAACAGTTATCCTGACCTGGACCATCCCGCTAAACAACAGTTATCCTGGTCTGGACCATCCTGCTAAACAACAGTTATCCTGGTCTGGACCATCCTGCTAAACAACAGTTATCCTGGCCTGGACCATCCCGCTACACAACAGTTATCCTGACCTGGACCATCCCGCTACACAATAGTTAACCTGGTCTGGGCCATCCTGCTAAACAACAGTTATCCTGACCTGGACCATCCCGCTACACAACAGTTAACCTGGTCTGGACCATCTCGCTAAACAACAGCTATCCTGGTCTGGACCATCCCGCTAAACAACAGTTATCCTGGCCTGGACCATCCCGCTAAACAACAGTTATCCTGACCTGGACCGTCCCGCTAAACAACAGTTATCCTGGTCTGGACCATCCCGCTAAACAACAGTTATCCTGGCCTGGACCGTCCCGCTAAACAACAGTTATCCTGGCCTGGACCGTCCCGCTAAACAACAGTTATCCTGGCCTGGACCAATCCGCTAAACAACAGTTATCCTGGCCTGGACCACCCTGCTAAACAACAGTTATCCTGGCCTGGACCGTCCCGCTAAACAACAGCTATCCTGGCCTGGACCATCCCGCTAAACAACAGCTGTCCTGACCTGGACCATCCCGCTAAACAACATTTATCCTGGCCTGGACCATCCCGCTAAACAACAGTTATCCTGACCTGGACCATCCCGCTAAACAACAGTTATCCTGGCCTGGACCATCCCGCTAAACAACAGTTATCCTGGCCTGGACCGTCCCGCTAAACAACAGTTATCCTGGCCTGGACTACCCTGCTAAACAACAGTTATCCTGGCCTGGACTACCCTGCTAAACAACAGTTATCCTGGCCTGGACAATCCTGCTAAACAACAGTTATCCTGGCCTGGACCATCCCGCTAAACAACAGTTATCCTGACCTGGACCGTCCCGCTAAACAACAGTTATCCTGGTCTGGACCATCCCGCTAAACAACAGTTATCCTGACCTGGACAGTCCCGCTAAACAACAGTTATCCTGGCCTGGACCGTCCCGCTAAACAACAGTTATCCTGGCCTGGACCAATCCGCTAAACAACAGTTATCCTGGCCTGGACCATCCTGCTAAACAACAGTTATCCTGGCCTGGACCGTCCCGCTAAACAACAGTTATCCTGGCCTGGACCGTCCCGCTAAACAACAGTTATCCTGGCCTGGACCGTCCCGCTAAACAACAGTTATCCTGACCTGGACCATCCTGCTAAACAACATTTATCCTGGCCTGGACCATCCCGCTAAACAACAGTTATCCTGGCCTGGACCATCCCGCTAAACAACAGTTATCCTGGCCTGGACCATCCCGCTAAACAACAGTTATCCTGGCCTGGACCATCCTGCTAAACAACAGTTATCCTGGCCTGGACCATCCCGCTAAACAACAGTTATCCTGACCTGGACCGTCCCGCTAAACAACAGTTATCCTGACCTGGACCATCCCGCTAAACAACAGTTATCCTGGTCTGGACCATCCTGCTAAACAACAGTTATCCTGGTCTGGACCATCCTGCTAAACAACAGTTATCCTGGCCTGGACCATCCCGCTACACAACAGTTATCCTGACCTGGACCATCCCGCTACACAATAGTTAACCTGGTCTGGGCCATCCTGCTAAACAACAGTTATCCTGACCTGGACCATCCCGCTACACAACAGTTAACCTGGTCTGGACCATCTCGCTAAACAACAGCTATCCTGGTCTGGACCATCCTGCTAAACAACAGTTATCCTGGCCTGGACCATCCCGCTAAACAACAGTTATCCTGACCTGGACCGTCCCGCTAAACAACAGTTATCCTGACCTGGACCATCCCGCTAAACAACAGTTATCCTGGTCTGGACCATCCTGCTAAACAACAGTTATCCTGGTCTGGACCATCCTGCTAAACAACAGTTATCCTGGCCTGGACCATCCCGCTACACAACAGTTATCCTGACCTGGACCATCCCGCTACACAATAGTTAACCTGGTCTGGGCCATCCTGCTAAACAACAGTTATCCTGACCTGGACCATCCCGCTACACAACAGTTAACCTGGTCTGGACCATCTCGCTAAACAACAGCTATCCTGGTCTGGACCATCCCGCTAAACAACAGTTATCCTGGCCTGGACCATCCCGCTAAACAACAGTTATCCTGGTCTGGACCATCCCGCTAAACAACAGTTATCCTGACCTGGACCGTCCCGCTAAACAACAGTTATCCTGGCCTGGACCGTCCTGCTAAACAACAGCTATCCTGGCCTGGACCATCTCGCTAAACAACAGTTATCCTGGCCTGGCCCACCCTGCTAAACAACAGTTATCCTGGCCTGGACCATCCCGCTAAACAACAGTTATCCTGGCCTGGACCGTCCTGCTAAACAACAGCTATCCTGGCCTGGACCATCTCGCTAAACAACAGTTATCCTGGCCTGGACAGTCCCGCTAAACAACAGTTATCCTGGCCTGGACAGTCCCGCTAAACAACAGTTATCTCGCCTGGACCGTCCTGCTAAACAACAGTTATCCTGGTCTGGACCATCCTGCTAAACAACAGCTATCCTGGCCTGGACCATCTCGCTAAACAACAGTTATCCTGGCCTGGACCATCCTGCTAAACAACAGCTATCCTGGTCTGGACCATCCTGCTAAACAACAGTTATCCTGGTCTGGACCATCCTGCTACACAACAGTTAACCTGGTCTGGACCATCTCGCTAAACAACAGTTATCCTGGTCTGGACCGTCCCGCTAAACAACAGTTATCCTGGCCTGGACCGTCCCGCTAAACAACAGCTGTCCTGACCTGGACCGTCCCGCTAAACAACAGTTATCCTGACCTGGACCATCCCGCTAAACAACAGTTATCCTGGTCTGGACCATCCTGCTAAACAACAGTTATCCTGGTCTGGACCATCCTGCTAAACAACAGTTATCCTGGCCTGGACCATCCCGCTACACAACAGTTATCCTGACCTGGACCATCCCGCTACACAATAGTTAACCTGGTCTGGGCCATCCTGCTAAACAACAGTTATCCTGACCTGGACCATCCCGCTACACAACAGTTAACCTGGTCTGGACCATCTCGCTAAACAACAGCTATCCTGGTCTGGACCATCCCGCTAAACAACAGTTATCCTGGCCTGGACCATCCCGCTAAACAACAGTTATCCTGACCTGGACCGTCCCGCTAAACAACAGTTATCCTGGTCTGGACCATCCCGCTAAACAACAGTTATCCTGGCCTGGACCGTCCCGCTAAACAACAGTTATCCTGCCCTGGACCGTCCCGCTAAACAACAGTTATCCTGGCCTGGACCAATCCGCTAAACAACAGTTATCCTGGCCTGGACCACCCTGCTAAACAACAGTTATCCTGGCCTGGACCGTCCCGCTAAACAACAGCTATCCTGGCCTGGACCATCCCGCTAAACAACAGCTGTCCTGACCTGGACCATCCCGCTAAACAACATTTATCCTGGCCTGGACCATCCCGCTAAACAACAGTTATCCTGACCTGGACCATCCCGCTAAACAACAGTTATCCTGGCCTGGACCATCCCGCTAAACAACAGTTATCCTGGCCTGGACCGTCCCGCTAAACAACAGTTATCCTGGCCTGGACTACCCTGCTAAACAACAGTTATCCTGGCCTGGACTACCCTGCTAAACAACAGTTATCCTGGCCTGGACAATCCTGCTAAACAACAGTTATCCTGGCCTGGACCATCCCGCTAAACAACAGTTATCCTGACCTGGACCGTCCCGCTAAACAACAGTTATCCTGGTCTGGACCATCCCGCTAAACAACAGTTATCCTGACCTGGACAGTCCCGCTAAACAACAGTTATCCTGGCCTGGACCGTCCCGCTAAACAACAGTTATCCTGGCCTGGACCAATCCGCTAAACAACAGTTATCCTGGCCTGGACCATCCTGCTAAACAACAGTTATCCTGGCCTGGACCGTCCCGCTAAACAACAGTTATCCTGGCCTGGACCGTCCCGCTAAACAACAGTTATCCTGGCCTGGACCGTCCCGCTAAACAACAGTTATCCTGACCTGGACCATCCTGCTAAACAACATTTATCCTGGCCTGGACCATCCCGCTAAACAACAGTTATCCTGGCCTGGACCATCCCGCTAAACAACAGTTATCCTGGCCTGGACCATCCCGCTAAACAACAGTTATCCTGGCCTGGACCATCCTGCTAAACAACAGTTATCCTGGCCTGGACCATCCCGCTAAACAACAGTTATCCTGACCTGGACCGTCCCGCTAAACAACAGTTATCCTGACCTGGACCATCCCGCTAAACAACAGTTATCCTGGTCTGGACCATCCTGCTAAACAACAGTTATCCTGGTCTGGACCATCCTGCTAAACAACAGTTATCCTGGCCTGGACCATCCCGCTACACAACAGTTATCCTGACCTGGACCATCCCGCTACACAATAGTTAACCTGGTCTGGGCCATCCTGCTAAACAACAGTTATCCTGACCTGGACCATCCCGCTACACAACAGTTAACCTGGTCTGGACCATCTCGCTAAACAACAGCTATCCTGGTCTGGACCATCCCGCTAAACAACAGTTATCCTGGCCTGGACCATCCCGCTAAACAACAGTTATCCTGGTCTGGACCATCCCGCTAAACAACAGTTATCCTGACCTGGACCGTCCCGCTAAACAACAGTTATCCTGGCCTGGACCGTCCTGCTAAACAACAGCTATCCTGGCCTGGACCATCTCGCTAAACAACAGTTATCCTGGCCTGGCCCACCCTGCTAAACAACAGTTATCCTGGCCTGGACCATCCCGCTAAACAACAGTTATCCTGGCCTGGACCGTCCTGCTAAACAACAGCTATCCTGGCCTGGACCATCTCGCTAAACAACAGTTATCCTGGCCTGGACAGTCCCGCTAAACAACAGTTATCCTGGCCTGGACAGTCCCGCTAAACAACAGTTATCTCGCCTGGACCGTCCTGCTAAACAACAGTTATCCTGGTCTGGACCATCCTGCTAAACAACAGCTATCCTGGCCTGGACCATCTCGCTAAACAACAGTTATCCTGGCCTGGACCATCCTGCTAAACAACAGCTATCCTGGTCTGGACCATCCTGCTAAACAACAGTTATCCTGGTCTGGACCATCCTGCTACACAACAGTTAACCTGGTCTGGACCATCTCGCTAAACAACAGTTATCCTGGTCTGGACCGTCCCGCTAAACAACAGTTATCCTGGCCTGGACCGTCCCGCTAAACAACAGCTGTCCTGACCTGGACCGTCCCGCTAAACAACAGTTATCCTGACCTGGACCATCCCGCTAAACAACAGTTATCCTGGTCTGGACCATCCTGCTAAACAACAGTTATCCTGGTCTGGACCATCCTGCTAAACAACAGTTATCCTGGCCTGGACCATCCCGCTACACAACAGTTATCCTGACCTGGACCATCCCGCTACACAATAGTTAACCTGGTCTGGGCCATCCTGCTAAACAACAGTTATCCTGACCTGGACCATCCCGCTACACAACAGTTAACCTGGTCTGGACCATCTCGCTAAACAACAGCTATCCTGGTCTGGACCATCCCGCTAAACAACAGTTATCCTGGCCTGGACCATCCCGCTAAACAACAGTTATCCTGACCTGGACCGTCCCGCTAAACAACAGTTATCCTGGTCTGGACCATCCCGCTAAACAACAGTTATCCTGGCCTGGACCGTCCCGCTAAACAACAGTTATCCTGGCCTGGACCGTCCCGCTAAACAACAGTTATCCTGGCCTGGACCAATCCGCTAAACAACAGTTATCCTGGCCTGGACCACCCTGCTAAACAACAGTTATCCTGGCCTGGACCGTCCCGCTAAACAACAGCTATCCTGGCCTGGACCATCCCGCTAAACAACAGCTGTCCTGACCTGGACCATCCCGCTAAACAACATTTATCCTGGCCTGGACCATCCCGCTAAACAACAGTTATCCTGACCTGGACCATCCCGCTAAACAACAGTTATCCTGGCCTGGACCATCCCGCTAAACAACAGTTATCCTGGCCTGGACCGTCCCGCTAAACAACAGTTATCCTGGCCTGGACTACCCTGCTAAACAACAGTTATCCTGGCCTGGACTACCCTGCTAAACAACAGTTATCCTGGCCTGGACAATCCTGCTAAACAACAGTTATCCTGGCCTGGACCATCCCGCTAAACAACAGTTATCCTGACCTGGACCGTCCCGCTAAACAACAGTTATCCTGGTCTGGACCATCCCGCTAAACAACAGTTATCCTGACCTGGACAGTCCCGCTAAACAACAGTTATCCTGGCCTGGACCGTCCCGCTAAACAACAGTTATCCTGGCCTGGACCAATCCGCTAAACAACAGTTATCCTGGCCTGGACCACCCTGCTAAACAACAGTTATCCTGGCCTGGACCGTCCCGCTAAACAACAGCTATCCTGGCCTGGACCATCCCGCTAAACAACAGCTGTCCTGACCTGGACCATCCCGCTAAACAACATTTATCCTGGCCTGGACCATCCCGCTAAACAACAGTTATCCTGACCTGGACCATCCTGCTAAACAACAGTTATCCTGGCCTGGACCATCCCGCTAAACAACAGTTATCCTGGCCTGGACCGTCCCGCTAAACAACAGTTATCCTGGCCTGGACCACCCTGCTAAACAACAGTTATCCTGGCCTGGACCATCCTGCTAAACAACAGTTATCCTGGCCTGGACCGTCCCGCTAAACAACAGTTATCCTGGCCTGGACCACCCTGCTAAACAACAGTTATCCTGGCCTGGACCATCCTGCTAAACAACAGTTATCCTGGCCTGGACCGTCCCGCTAAACAACAGTTATCCTGGCCTGGACCGTCCCGCTAAACAACAGTTATCCTGGCCTGGACCGTCCCGCTAAACAACAGTTATCCTGACCTGGACCATCCTGCTAAACAACATTTATCCTGGCCTGGACCATCCCGCTAAACAACAGTTATCCTGGCCTGGACCATCCCGCTAAACAACAGTTATCCTGGCCTGGACCATCCCGCTAAACAACAGTTATCCTGGCCTGGACCATCCTGCTAAACAACAGTTATCCTGGCCTGGACCATCCCGCTAAACAACAGTTATCCTGGCCTGGACCATCCCGCTAAACAACAGTTATCCTGGCCTGGACCATCCCGCTAAACAACAGTTATCCTGGCCTGGACCGTCCCGCTAAACAACAGTTATCCTGGCCTGGACCATCCCGCTAAACAACAGTTATCCTGGCCTGGACCATCCCGCTAAACAACAGTTATCCTGGCCTGGACCATCCCGCTAAACAACAGCTGTCCTGACCTGGACCATCCCACTAAACAACAGTTATCCTGACCTGGACCGTCCCGCTAAACACCATCCCGCTAAACAACAGTTATCCTGGCCTGGACCGTCCCGCTAAACAACAGTTATCCTGGCCTGGACCATCCCGCTAAACAACAGCTGTCCTGACCTGGACCATCCCACTAAACAACAGCTGTCCTGACCTGGACCATCCTGCTAAACAACAGTTATCCTGGTCTCGACCATCCCGCTAAACAACAGTTATCCTGGCCTGGACCGTCCCGCTAAACAACAGTTATCCTGGCCTGGACCGTCCCGGTAAACAACAGTTATCCTGGCTTGGACCATCCCGCTAAACAACAGCTGTCCTGACCTGGACCATCCCACTAAACAACAGTTATCCTGGTCTGGACCATCCTGCTAAACAACAGTTATCCTGGTCTCGACCATCCCGCTAAACAACAGCTATCCTGGTCTGGACCATCCTGCTAAACAACGCTATCCTGGCCTGGACCATCCCGCTAAACAACAGTTATCCTGGCTTGGACCATCCCGCTAAACAACAGCTGTCCTGACCTGGACCATCCCACTAAACAACAGTTATCCTGGTCTGGACCATCCTGCTAAACAACAGCTATCCTGGTCTGGACCATTCTGCTAAACAACGCTATCCTGGCCTGGACCATCCCGCTAAACAACAGTTCAACATGACATTCTCCACACTCTTCAATTCTTTTTTCCAGCTCACATAGATAGCCATTTTTGCCTGCCCTGCAATCAAGTTTAAGAGTTGACATTTATATTTTACACATTGGCTGTATTTGAAACCAAAAATAAAATTCCGTTTGCAAAAAACATTCCCCAGATGATGTAAATAAATGTTCTAGTAGCAGGAGCAGGGGCGTAAGCCTCACACATTCTAAAAAACACTATAAAACAGTTTCTCTCTGGGCACAATAGAGACAGTTGTCATTCACATTAGGGTCTAGCACAGAAACAAAAGCGTTGACCGCCACTATGCCATGCAAGACCCTCCACTGCAGACCACCAGCTTTTTTAATTAACGGTGGTGTTGTGGTTACACCACCCCGAGCTGCCTCCCCGGCACGTTCAAGCCACTCCCCCAGCTCGGACGTGCCGGAAACATCCGAGCGCTCGGCTCGCGCTCTGAGGAGACGAGCGCTGCACTGCACCAGGTGTTTGCCATCATCCATCAGGCACACCAGCGGCAATCAGGCAGCCTTCTACAAGAAGCCCCCCAGAACGTCTCTCAGTGCTTCGACGTACGGAACCCTGCGGTACAGTTCTGACAAGCCCTCCAGCGTTCCTTGCTTTCTGTTTATTCCCCAGTGTCTTATCTTCGTGTCTCTGTTTCCTCCCAAGACTCTCCCTCCGCGATTTCCACGGCTCCCCGCGTCTCCCTCGTCCCCAGCGACCTTCACGTTTCTCCCCGGACCTCTCCTGCGATCTCCCCCCTTGTCCCTCTATCTGGACCCCTCCTTTCGGACTCGACTTCCCGGATCTCGGACCTGGACTTTCTCGGACAACCCCTCTTGGATCACGGACTGGACTTTCTCGCCAGGTGCACGCACATTTTTTTCAACACCTCCTGGTCATTTACATACCGCACCACACATAGGCTAAAAACACTCACACATAGTTATTCACGCAAACCACGGGACACCACACATAGTTTATTCACACATCCCACTAACAGAACGCCTTTTTTCACCATACATTTCCCTCCCACAATAAAACCCCCCTTGGTAGCTTTTGAAGTCATCTCGTGTCTGTCTGTCTTGGGTTTCGCCACACGGGTCAGGTTTGGTGCGCGAGCTTAACGGGTGGTTTGTATAAACCCCTCCAGACTGGCTTCACATTCTCCCCCAAGCCCAGCTGGGCTCTCCAGGGTGTACCAGTCCCACCACTCAGTTTATCTTTATTCAGGATTTTTTTTTACCAGCATATTATACATAGTCTTACCTTTAAGTACATTCAGCTTTTCATTAAGAACATATCCAAAAGTGGCCCCGTGCAGTTTTTCAGATCAGGAACAACCTTTCAAACAGGAAATGGATCCTCACAATTGGGATGAGTAGAACCACTGCAGTATGATGTCAAAAGCCCCCGTTCTACTGCTGTGAGCTGACCGTTCCACTTAAGTAGTACACGACTAAGGAGGTGCGTAGATTTCACTCCCAGGTGAGATGCAAGAACAGCAGCATGGTCAAGACTGGGCCCAGCCAGCTCCACCACCTTACCCAACGTGACGACCTCTACCTGGCAGAACAGCTTTGATACCGTGGGTCCGATGTCGCAGAACGTGTCCATACGCCCACCATACACCACCGGCTCTTTCACAAGCCAGCTCAGAGAGTCAGAACAGCCCGTTCTCTCCTTCTTAAACATATTCCACACTCTTATGAGCCCACGATAAAAACCAGGCCATCCGTTAAGGTTTGAGTTGTTAATAGTCATTGAAAACAAAGGCAAGTCTATTCCGAGTCCCCAACACTGTTGAAGTATTGCACAGTCTGCTGGTCTCCATTTTAAGTCTCTATGCCTAGTGAGCAATCTCTGAATGAACTGGAGGCGGAAGGCTGCACCCCTGCTGGCCAGATGGATCAGCCCTTGACCCTCTTCATCTTTAGGAAGGTCAGCACACTCTGAGGAATCCAGTGCAAGTTGTCCCTGATAAAGTTCACCAGCACAGCCTGAATCTTGGCCAGGAGGTTGGCTGGAGGATCAATGCATGTTAATCGATGCCGCAGAGTCGATGACACCAGATTGTTGATTATGAACATGCGGCCCCTATATATGAAAGTTTTGGTAGAATCCATTTCCACTTAAGACGCCCTTCTACTTTGTCCAAAACATTCTCCCCATTTTTATTTGAAAAAGTTTCATTCCCTACAAACACTCCCAGACATTTCATCCCTCCCCGTTTCCATGTCAACCCCCAGGTAACATGAGCTTACCGTTCAGTCCCTCTCCTACCATCAGTGCCTCACTTTTCCCCCAGTTTACCCTAGCTGATGATATCTGACCAAACTTAACATTTTTTACTAAGACATCAACATATATTTGGTCCTTTACAAACACCGCTACATCATCTGCATAGGCAGAGAGCTTAAACGTTCTGCTGCAACCAGCAAAAGCAACTCCAGACAACCCACACCTCAATTTATGCAATAGGGGCTCAATGGCCAGAGAGTGCAACGTTCCAGAAAAAGAACATCCCTGTCTAATTCCCCTTTGAACATTAAAAGGAGCGCTCAAACCACCGTTAATTTTAGGTACACTCTCAATGTCACTATACAAAACCTTGATCTTAGCTATAAAACCTGGGCTGAAACCGAAAGCTTTCATGGTATGCCACAAGTGCTGGTGTTCAACCCAGTCAAAAGCCTTTTCCTGATCTATGGGAATAAGAGCAGTTAAGAGACGGAGAGGTTACCCTGATGGCCTGATTGTGCAACAACAAACTAGAGTTCAACCTCTCAAACACACACACACACACACACACACACACACACACACACACACACACACACACACACACACACACACACACAGAAATCCACCTTATGATCAACAACACACCGTCAGCCTGTTGTTGTGACTGACTGCAGGGCAGACGGGGTATATTTGTGGATGAGACCGACAGAAAAAACAAAACACGATGCAGTGACCTCATAGTGAACACACCCTTAAACAAATTGAACTGTTGATGGTATTCATGTTTGCAGAACAGACATGCCGTCATGGCAGAAATGTGTACATGGGCTTTGTGTACAGAGCAGAGGTGTGAAGAACTACGGCAACATAACAGATCACTGTGTTCATGTGATGATATGCTGTGTTGTAAAGAGGAACAGGGTTTGGGTGAGTATTCTCCTTGTTCATTCAGCCGCTTTCCCTGCTGAAAGAAGAGCAGCCAGGATGAAGACAACATGTTGCATGACACCATGTTGTCTTCATCCTACTCAACCAAACCAAGGTCTGCACTGACCGCCCACCATGACCTGTCACCACAGTGATAGATGGCAGGCATCTGACATCTTCATTTACGATCCTGCCCTTTCCTCCTCATTCATTTCCACCGTCCTTTTTCTTTACAGCTCTTTCCTCTTGACTACTGTAACAAATCACTTAAATGGGGAAACTTTGAATTATAATTGTCTTTTTTATTTCTTCATTTGCTTATTATGAAGTGGTAGGTTAGATGATCCTTCCTGTGTGGTGCTGCTGAGGAACCCGGCTCCATGAAACCAGCATCTACTCACACATGAAACCACCTCAACATTTAGTCAAACAAGACACAACCTCAACATCTACTCACACAGGAAACTACCTGAACATCTACTCACACATGAAACCACCTCAACATCTACTCACACATGAAACCACCTCAGCATCTACTCACACATGAAACAACCTGAACATCTACTCACACATGAAACCACCTCAACATCTACTCACACATGAAACCACCTCAACATTTAGTCAAACAAGACACAACCTCAACATCTACTCACACAGGAAACCACCTGAACATCTACTCACACATGAAACCACCTCAGCATCTACTCACACATGAAACCACCTCAGCATCTACTCACACATGAAACAACCTGAACATCTACTCACACATGAAACCACCTCAACATCTACTCACACATGAAACCACCTCAGCATCTACTCACACATGAAACCACCTCAACATCTACTCACACAGGAAACCACCTGAACATCTACTCACACATGAAACCACCTCAGCATCTACTCACACATGAAACCACCTCAGCATCTTCTCACACATGAAACCACCTCAGCATCTACTCACACATGAAACCACCTCAACATCTACTCACACAGGAAACCACCTGAACATCTACTCACACATGAAACCACCTCAGCATCTACTCACACATGAAACCACCTCAGCATCTACTCACACATGAAACCACCTGAACATCTACTCACACATGAAACCACCTCAACATCTACTCACACATGAAACCACCTCAGCATCTACTCACACATGAAACCACCTCAACATCTACTCACACAGGAAACCACCTGAACATCTACTCACACATGAAACCACCTCAGCATCTACTCACACATGAAACCACCTCAGCATCTACTCACACATGAAACAATCTGAACATCTGCTCACACATGAAACCACCTCAACATCTACTCACACATGAAACCACCTCAACATTTAGTCAAACAAGACACAACCTCAACATCTACTCACACAGGAAACCACCTGAACATCTACTCACACATGAAACCACCTCAGCATCTACTCACACATGAAACCACCTCAGCATCTTCTCACACATGAAACCACCTCAACATCTACTCACACATGAAACCACCTCGGCATCTTCTCAAACATGAAACCACCTCAGCATCTACTCACACATGAAACCATCTCAACGTAAGAAACCACCTCAGCATCTGGTCACACATTAATCCACCTCAACATCTGGTCACACATGAAACCATCTCACCATATGCTTACATATGAAACCACCTCAGCATCTACTCACATATGAAACCACCTCAACATCTGGTCACACATGAAACCATCTCACCATCTGCTTACATATGAAACCACCTCAACATCTACTCACATATGAAACCACCTCAACATCTGGTCACATATGAAACCACCTCAACATAAGAAACCACCTCAGCATCTGGTCACACATGAATCCACCTCAACATCTGGTCACACATGAAGCCATCTCACCATCTGGTCACACATGAAACCACCTCAACATCTGGTCACACATGAAACCATCTCACCATCTGCTTACATATGAAACCACCTCAGCATCTACTCACATATGAAACCACCTCAGCATCTGGTCACATATGAAACCACCTCAACATCTGGTCACACATGAATCCACCTCAACATCTGGTCACACATGAAACCACCTCACCATCTGGTCACACATGAAACCACCTCAACATCTGGTCACACATGAAACCACCTCAGCATCTACTCACACATGAAACCACCTCAGCACAAGAAACCACCTCAGCATCTGGTCACACATGAAACCACCTCAACATCTGGTCACACATGAAACCACCTCAGCATCTACTCACACATGAAACCACCTCAGCATGTAGTCACACATGAAACCACCTCAGCATCTAGTCTCACATGATGCTGTATGGAGTGAAATGCTGCCTTACTTCCTTTATCATTGTTGAACTCATAGACATCACATGATTTACTGAGGCCATGTTGACTTTGCATTTCAAGAGCAGGGTAACCAAACTGACACATTTGCTTCAAAATACTTTATAAATGTGGGAGATGTATTGCTGTTGACATTTTGAAATGTGGTGAACCTTGTATAGAACTGATTTGCGGAGTTAGACAGTTTTGGGTATTTTTCCCGTTTTCCTTTCTTGATTTTTTGGCCGGCTTCCTTGGTGACGTCGCCGTCTTCCTTTCGGTGCCACGCCCCCAGAGTCTGAAACCAGTGGATGCTGCAGATCTTTACACATTTTTGAAACTTTGGTTTATATACTTCGCAACATTTTTAATCATACAAAATTGGCTGCGTGGTTACTGATATGCTTTCCGGGGGTATGGGTATCCCAAAACACAGATTTGAGCTCAGTTACCTGCTAGTTTAAAAAAAAGAGACTCTTATTATGGTTTCTATTTTTTAATTGGTTCAACTCTTTTGACGGTCTCTAAGGACCTAAAAACACATTGCATCCTCCATGACAAAGACTGCTTGGTAGTTGTTAGGCCAGCACTGGAAATTTGAGTGTATCCTTCACTTGGTTGAATACAACTGAGAAAAAATATCCATATACATAGAATCAAATCTGGTAGCCGGTTATGGTGTGTTAACTCTGAGCAACTATGTCAGTGCATGTGTTATTATTCTACATCATGATGTGTATATCAGTGCATATGAGTATTAGTATATATCATGATGTATATATCAGTGCATGTGAGTATTATTCTACATCATGATATATATATCAATGCATGTGACTTTTATTCAACATTGTGATGTATATATCAGTGCATGTGACTTTATTCTACATTGTGATGTATATATCAGTGCATGTGAATGTTATTCTACATCATGATGTATATATCAGTGCATGTGAGTGTTATTCTACATCATGATGTATATATCAGTGCATTTGAGTATTACTCTGCATCATAATGTATATATCAGTGCATGTGATTATTATTCTACATTGTGTTGTATATATCAGTGCATGTGAATATTGTTCTACATCATGATATATATATATATATATATATATATATATATCAATGCATGTGAGTGTTATTCTACATCATGATGTATATATCAGTGCATGTGACTTTTATTCTACATCATGATGTATATATCAGTGCATGTGGGTGTTATTCTACATCATAATGTATATATCAGTGCATGCGACTTTTATTCTACATTGTGATGTATATATCAGTGCATGTGAGTGTTATTCTACATCATAATGTATATATCAGTGCATGCGACTTTTATTCTACATTGTGATGTATATATCAGTGCATGTGGGTGTTATTCTACATCATAATGTATATATCAGTGCATGCGACTTTTATTCTACATTGTGATGTATATATTAGTGCATGTGAGTGTTATTCTACATCATGATGTATATATCAGTGCATGTGAGTGTTATTCTACATCATGATGTATATATCAGTGCATGTGAGTGTTATTCTATATCATGATGTATATATCAGTGCATGTGAGTATTAGTATTTATCATGATGTATATATCAGTGCATGTGAGTGTTATTCTATATCATGATGTATATATCCGTGACTGTGAGTGTTATTGTACATCATGTTGTATATATCAGTGCATGTGAGTATTAGTGTATATCATGATGTATATATCAGTGCATATGAGTGTTATTCTACATCGTGATGTATATATCAGTGCATGTGAGTGTTATTCTACATCATAATGTATATGTCAGTGCACGTGAGTATTGGTATATATCATGATGCATATATCAGTGCATGTGAGTGTTACTCTACATCATGATGTACACTCACTGGCCGCTTTATTAGGTACACCTTGCTAGTACCGGGTTGGACTCCCTTTTGCCTTCAGAACTGCCTTAATCCTTCGTGGCATAGATTCAACAAGGTACTGGAAACATTCCTCAGAGAGTTTGGTCCATATTGACATGATAGCATCACGCAGTTGCTGCAGATTTGTCGGCTGCACATCCATGATGCGAATCTCCCGGTCCACCACATCCCAAAGGTGCTCTATTGGATTGAGATCTGGTGACTGTGGAGGCCATTTGAGTACAGTGAACCAGTCTGAGATGATTCGAGCTTTATGACATAGCGCGTTATCCTGCTGGAAGTAGCCATCAGAAAATGGGAACACCGTGGTCATAAAGGGATGGACATGGTCAGCAACAATACTCAGGTAGGCTGTGGCGTTGACACGATGCTCAATTGGTACTAAGGGGCCCAAAGTGTGCCAAGAAAATATTCCCCAAACCATTACACCACCACCAGCAGCCTGAACCGTTGATACAAGGCTTGATGGATCCATGCTTTCATGTTGTTGACGCCAAATTCTGACCCTACCATCCGAATGTCGCAGCAAAAATCGAGACTCATCAGACCAGGTCACGTTTTTCCAATCTTCTATTGTCCAATTTTGGTGAGCCTGTGCGAATTGTAGCCTCAGTTTCCTGTTCTTAGCTGACAGGAGTGGCACCCGGTGTGGTCTTCTGCTGCTGTAGCCCATCTGCCTCAAGGTTCGACGTGTTGTGCGTTCAGAGATGCTCTTCTGCATACCTCGGTTGTAATGAGTGGTTATTTGAGTTACTGTTGCCTTTCTATCAGCTCGAACCAGTCTGGCCATTCTCCTCTGACCTCTGGCATCAACAAGGCATTTTCACCCACAGAACTGCCGCTCACTGGATATTTTCTCTTTTTCGGACCATTCTCTGTAAACCCTAGAGATGGTTGTGCGTGAAAATCCCAGTAGATCAGCAGTTTCTGAAATACTCAGACTAGCCCGTCTAGCACCAACAACCATGCCACGTTCAAAGTCACTTAAATCACCTTTCTTCCCCATTCTGATGCTCGGTTTGAACTGCAGCAGATTGTCTTGACCATGTCTACATGCCTAAATGCATTGAGTTGCTGCCATGTGATTGGCTGATTAGAAATTTGCGTTGACGAGCAGTTGGATGGGTGTGCCTAATAAAGTGGCCGGTGAGTGTATATATCAGTGCATGTGAGTGTTATTCTACATCATGAGGTATATATCACTGCATGTGAGTGTTATTCTACATCATGATGTATATATCAGTGCATGTGACTTTTATTCTACATCATGATGTATATATCAGTGCATGTGAGTGTTATTCTACATCATGATGTATATATCAGTGCATGTGAGTGTTATTCTACATCATGATGTATATATGAGTGCATGTGAGTATTAGTGTATATCATGATGTATATATCAGTGCAAGTGAGTGTTATTCTACATCATGATGTATATATCAGTGCATGTGACTTTTATTCTACATCATGATGTATATATCAGTGCATGTGAGTGTTATTCTACATCATGATGTATATATCAGTGCATGTGAGTGTTATTCTACATCATGATGTATAGATCAGTGCATGTGAGTATTAGTATATATCATGATGTATATATCAGTGCAAGTGAGTGTTATTCTACATCATGATGTATATATCAGTGCATGTGGGTGTTATTCTACATCATAATGTATATATCAGTGCATGTGAGTATTATTCTACATCATAATGTATATATCAGTGCGTGTGAGTATTATTCTACATCATAATGTATATATCAGTGCAAGTGAGTATTATTCTGCACCATGATGTATATATCAGTGCACGAGAGTACTATTCTACATCATAATGTATATATCAGTGCATGTGAGTGTTGTTCTACATCATGATGTATATGTCAGTGCAAGTGAGTGTTATTCTACATCATGATGTATATATCAGTGCATGTGAGTATTAGTATATATCATGATGCATATATCAGTGCATGTGAGTGTTATTCTACATCATGATGTATACATCAGTGCATGTGACTTTTATTCTACATCATAATGTATATGTCAGTGCATGTGAGTATTGGTATATATCATGATGCATATATCAGTGCATGTGAGTGTTATTCTACATCATGATGTATATATCAGTGCATGTGAGTGTTATTCTACATCATGAGGTATATATCAGTGCATGTGAGTGTTATTCTACATCATGATGTATATATCAGTGCACGTGAGTATTATTCTACACCATGATGTATATATCAGTGCATGTGAGTATTATTCTACATCATGATTTATATATCAGTGCATGTGAGTCTTATTCTACATCATGATGTATATATCAGTGCATGTGAGTATTACTCTACATCATGATATATATATCAATGCATGTGACTTTTATTCAACATTGTGATGTATATATCAGTGCATGTGACTTGTATTCTACATCATGATGTATATATCAGTACATGTGAGTATTAGTATATATCATGATGTATATATCAGTGCATGTGAGTGTTATTCTACATCATGATGTATATGTCAGTGCATGTGAGTGTTATTCTACATCATGATGTATATATCAGTGCATGTGAGTATTAGTATATATCATGATGTATATATCAGTGCATGTGAGTGTTATTCTACATCATGATGTATATATCAGTGCATGTGAGTATTAGTATATATCATGATGTATATAGAGGTCCAGATTGGTAGTCAAACTGACTCTGTGTGTGTGTGTGTGTGTGTGTGTGTGTGTGTGTGTGTGTGTGTGTGTGTGTGTGTGTGTGTGTGTGTGTGTGCGTCAATGTGTGTGTGTGTGTGTGTTTGTGTGAATGTCAGATCAAATCAATTTTATTTGTATAGTCCAATATCACGAATGTGACACAGCTGAATATCATCTGATAGACACATACAGCTGAATATCGTCAGCATAGACACTTGCAGCTGAGTATCATCTGATAGACACATACAGCTGAGTATCGTCAGCATAGACACTTGCAGCTGAGTATCATCTGATAGGCACATACAACTGAATATCATCAGCAAAGACACATACAGCTGAGTATCGTCAGCATAGACACTTGCAGCTGAATATCATCTGGTAGACATACAGCTGAGTATCATCTGACAGACATATACAGTCGAGTATCATCTGATAGGCACATACAGCTGCGTATAATCTGATAGACATATACAGCTGACTATCATATCATAGACATACAGCTGAGTATCATCTGGTAGGCACATACAGCTGAGTATCATCTGATAGACACATACAGCTGAGTATCATCAGCATAGACACATACAGCTGAGTATCATCAGCATAGACACATACAGCTGAGTATCATCTGATAAACACATACAGCTGAGTATCATCTGATAGGCACATACAGCTGAGTATCATCAGCATAGACACATACAGCTGAGTATCATCTGATAAACACATACAGCTGAGTATCATTTGATAGACATACAGTTGTGTATCATCTGATAGAGAGGTACAATTGAGTATCATCTGATAGACACGTACAACTGAGTATCATCTGATAGACATGTACAACTGAGTATCATCTGATAGAGAGGTACAATTGAGTATTATCTGATAGACACGTACAACTGAGTATCATCTGCATAGCAACGGACATGTATTCCATGACTGTTTATAATTAGGCCAAGCGGTGTAATATTAAGAGAGAAATTTAGAGGACCAAGAACTGAATGTGTGTGTGTGTTTGTGTATGTGAGTGGGTGTGTGTGTGTATGCATGAATGTCTATGTGTGTGTGTGTGTTTGCGTGTGTGTGTGTGTTTGTATGTGTGTGTGTGTGCGTGTGTCTTTGTATGTGTGTGTGTGTGTGTACGTGTGTGTATGTGCGTGTGTGTACGTGTGTATCAGTGCGTGTGAATGTGTGTGTGACTAAATGTGTGAATGTGTGTGTGAATGTGTGTGTGTGTGTGTGTGTGAGGCATACACTACAAGGCACTGTGGGTGGTCGGTAGACTAGAACAGTGTTGTATAAATAAGGTCCATTTCTATGTCTAATGATGCAGGCCGTAAGTCAGCCAGCCAGTCCATAGGGTGTCACACACAGGCTGGATAGTTAACTACCCGCTCCGAAGCACAGTTAATGGCATTCAGGAGGTCGTCTTAAAAGGAAATTTTTCTCCTGAAGTGAAGTGTCCCTCCATTAATAACACAAACTGTTGTGAGCACTGGGGCATCTAAACAACGTGCTGTTTGTCAGTGAGCCAAGTGCTAAAGGAAAATCAATGTTTCATTAAGGTAGGGTGCTTAGGAGCATCAGACAGAGATGAGCCTCCTCATCCACACAAGTCTCCACCCATTGCCATGTTTGATAGGAGCCCTAGCTGATAATGCAAAAACTAGCTCCCTCTGTCTTCCTCCCCTGCAGAGGTAGAGGAGGAACTCGCAGGTCTGTCTTCCTCCCTTGCAGAGGTAGAGGAGGAACTCGCAGGTCTGTCTTCCTCCCTTGCAGAGGTAGAGGAGGAACATGCATAAGGTCTGTCTTCCTCCCGTGCAGAGGTAGAGGAGGAACATGCATAAGGTCTGTCTTCCTCCCGTGCAGAGGTAGAGGAGGAACGTGCATAAGGTCTATCTATCCCCCCTGCAGCGGTAGAGGAGGAACACGCAGGTCTGTCTTCCTCCCTTGCAGAGGTAGAGGAGGAACATGCAGAAGGTCTGTCTTCCTCCCCTGGAGAGGTAGAGGAGGAACATGCAGAAGGTCTGTCTTCCTCCCCTGCAGAGGTAGAGGAGGAACATGCAGAAGGTCTACCTTTCCCCCCTGCAGAGGTAGAGGAGGAACACGCAGGTCTGTCTTCCTCCCCTGCAGAGGTAGAGGAGGAACATGCGTAAGGTCTGTCTTCCTCCCCTGCAGAGGTAGAGGAGGAACATGCGTAAGGTCTGTCTTCCTCCCCTGCAGAGGTAGAGGAGGAACATGCATAAGGTCTGTCTTCCTCCCTTGCAGAGGTAGAGGAGGAACATGCAGAAGGTCTATCTTTCCCCCCTGCAGAGGTAGAGGAGGAACACGCAGGTCTGTCTTCCTCCCCTGCAGAGGTAGAGGAGGAACATGCGTAAGGTCTGTCTTCCTCCCCTGCAGAGGTAGAGGAGGAACATGCGTAAGGTCTGTCTTCCTCCCCTGCAGAGGTAGAGGAGGAACGTGCATAAGGTCTATCTTTCCCCCCTGCAGAGGTAGAGGAGGAACACGCAGGTCTATCTTTCCCCCCTGCAGAGGTAGAGGAGGAACACGCAGGTCTATCTTTCCCCCCTGCAGAGGTAGAGGAGGAACATGCGTAAGGTCTGTCTTCCTCCCCTGCAGAGGTAGAGGAGGAACGTGCATAAGGTCTATCTATCCCCCCTGCAGCGGTAGAGGAGGAACACGCAGGTCTATCTTTCCCCCCTGCAGAGGTAGAGGAGGAACAAGCAGGTCTATCTTTCCCCCCTGCAGAGGTAGAGGAGGAACACGCAGGTCTGTCTTCCTCCCCTGCAGAGGTAGAGGAGGAACATGCATAAGGTCTGTCTTCCTCCCTTGCAGAGGTAGAGGAGGAACGTGCATAAGGTCTGTCTTCCTCCCCTGCAGAGGTAGAGGAGGAACACGCAGGTCTGTCTTCCTCCCCTGCAGAGGTAGAGGAGGAACATGCGTAAGGTCTGTCTTCCTCCCCTGCAGAGGTAGAGGAGGAACACGCAGGTCTGTCTTCCTCCCCTGCAGAGGTAGAGAGGAACATGCAGAAGGTCTGTCTTCCTCTCTTGCAGAGGTAGAGGAGGAACGTGCAAAAGGGGTGACATTTGAAATGGCAATGTTTTTCAGGATATTTACAGCACGCCTCTGTGATTAGTATGGACTTAATATGTGTTTCTGTATGTGTGTGTGTCGGGGGAGGGAGGCATGTGTACGTAAACACATATCTATTGTATATTTGAAGATGTTGTATACATCGTGTTGTTTACTTATATGTGCTTCAATATGTTTTTGTATGTATATGTGTGTGTGTGCGTGCGTGCGTGCGTGCGTGTGTGTGTGTGTGTGTGTGTGTGTGTGTGTGTGTGTGTGTGTGTGTGTGTGTGTGTGTGTGTGTGTGTGTGTGTGTGTGTGTGTGAATGTGTGTCTTTCCATGGGCCTGTGTGTGTGAATGTATGTGCAGGGGCGAAAATCTGATATCAACTTTGGAGGAGACGATTACATGAAATTTTCTCAAGCGCAGTTCCCGAGGGGGGCACCAGAAGTAGTGCTGCAACACAGCCTACGTTGTAATGTGATACATGTACGTATATTGAGGAACCATCATTGTAACAAACAGCCTACGTTGTAATGTGTTACATGTATATTGAGGAATCATCATTGTAACAAACAGCCTACGTTGTAATGTGTTACATGTGTAATGAGGAACCATCATTGTAACAAACAGCCCACACTGTAATATGTTATGTGTAAATTGAGGAACCATCATTGTAACAAACAGCCTACATTGTATTGTGTTACATGTATATTGAGGAACCATTATTGTAACACTTAGCCTACGTTGTAATGTGTTACATGTATATCGAGGAACCATCATTGTAACTCACAGCCTACGTTGTAATGTGTTACATGTATAATGAGGAACCATCATTGTAACACACAGCCTACGTTGTAATGTGTTACATGTGTATTGAGGAACCATCATTGTAACCCTTAGCCAGGTTGTAATGTGTTACATGTGTATTGAGGAACCATCATTGTAACTCACAGCCTACGTTGTAATGTGTTACTTGTATATTTAGAAACCCTCATTGTGACACAAAGCCTGCGTTGTAATGTGTTACATGTATAATGAGGAACCATCATTGTAACAAACAGCCTACGTTGTAATGTGTTACATGTATATTGAGGAACCATTATTGTAACACTTAGCCTACGTTGTAATGTGTTACATGTATATCGAGGAACCATCATTGTAACTCACAGCCTACGTTGTAATGTGTTACTTGTATATTTAGAAACCCTCATTGTGACACAAAGCCTGCGTTGTAATGTGTTACATGTATAATGAGGAACCATCATTGTAACAAACAAGCTACGTTGTAATGTGTTACATGTATATTGAGGAACCAACATTGTAACAAACAGCCTACATTCTAATGTGTTACATGTATATTGAGGAACCATCATTGTAACAAACAGCCTACGTTGTAATGTGTTACATGACAAATGAGGAACCATCATTGTAACAAACAGCCTACATTGTAATGTGTTACATGTATATTGAGGAACCATTAATGTAACACACAGCCTACGTTGTAATGTGTTACATGTATTTTTGAGGAACCATCATTGTAACAAACAGCCTACGTTGTAATGTGTTACATGTATAATGAGGAACCATCATTGTAACAAACAGCCCACACTGTAATGTGTTACATGTATTTTTGAGGAACCATCATTGTAACACACAGCCTACGTTGTAATGTGTTACATGTGTATTGAGGAACCATCATTGTAACCCTTAGCCAGGTTGTAATGTGTTACATGTGTATTGAGGAACCATCATTGTAGCCCTTAGCCAGGTTGTAATGTGTTATATGTATATTGAGGAACCATCATTGTAACAAACAGCCTACGTTGTAATGTGTTACATGTATAATGAGGAACCATCATTGTAACAAACAGCCCACACTGTAATGTTTTACATGTATATTGAGGAACCATCATTGTAACAAACAGCCTACGTTGTAATGTGTTACATGTATAATGAGGAACCATCATTGTAACAAACAGCCTACGTTGTAATGTGTTACATGTATATTGAGAAACCATCATTGTAACAAACAGCCTACGTTGTAATGTGTTACATGTATAATGAGGAACCATCATTGTAACAAACATCCTACGTTGTAATGTGTTACATGTATATTGAGGAACCATCAATGTAACAAACAGCCTACGTTGTAATGTGTTACATGTATATTGACGAACCATCATTGTAACAAACAGCCTACATTGTAATGTGTTACATGTATATTGAGGAACCATCATTGTAACAAACAGCCTACGTTGTAATGTGTTACATGTATATTGAGGAATCATCATTGTAACAAACAGCCTACGTTGTAATGTGTTACATGTGTAATGAGGAACCATCATTGTAACAAACAGCCCACACTGTAATATGTTATGTGTAAATTGAGGAACCATCATTGTAACAAACAGCCTACATTGTATTGTGTTACATGTATATTGAGGAACCATTATTGTAACACTTAGCCTACGTTGTAATGTGTTACATGTGTATCGAGGAACCATCATTGTAACTCACAGCCTACGTTGTAATGTGTTACTTGTATATTTAGAAACCCTCATTGTGACACAAAGCCTGCGTTGTAATGTGTTACATGTATAATGAGGAACCATCATTGTAACAAACAGCCTACGTTGTAATGTGTTACATGTATATTGAGGAACCAACATTGTAACAAACAGCCTACGTTGTAATGTGTTACATGTATAATGAGGAACCATCATTGTAACAAACAGCCTACGTTGTAATGTGTTACATGACAAATGAGGAACCATCATTGTAACAAACAGCCTACATTGTAATGTGTTACATGTATATTGAGGAACCATTAATGTAACACACAGCCTACGTTGTAATGTGTTACATGTATTTTTGAGGAACCATCATTGTAACAAACAGCCTACGTTGTAATGTGTTACATGTATAATGAGGAACCATCATTGTAACACACAGCCTACGTTGTAATGTGTTACATGTGTATTGAGGAACCATCATTGTAACCCTTAGCCAGGTTGTAATGTGTTACATGTGTATTGAGGAACCATCATTGTAGCCCTTAGCCAGGTTGTAATGTGTTATATGTATATTGAGGAACCATCATTGTAACAAACAGCCTACGTTGTAATGTGTTACATGTATAATGAGGAACCATCATTGTAACAAACAGCCCACACTGTAATGTTTTACATGTATATTGAGGAACCATCATTGTAACAAACAGCCTACGTTGTAATGTGTTACATGTATAATGAGGAACCATCATTGTAACAAACAGCCCACACTGTAATGTTTTACATGTATATTGAGGAACCATCATTGTAACAAACAGCCTATGTTGTAATGTGTTACATGTATAATGAGGAACCATCATTGTAACAAACAGCCTACGTTGTAATGTGTTACATGTATAATGAGGAACCATCATTGTAACAAACATCCTACGTTGTAATGTGTTACATGTATAATGAGGAACCATCATTGTAACAAACATCCTACGTTGTAATGTGTTACATGTATAATGAGGAACCATCATTGTAACAAACAGCCTACGTTGTAATGTGTTACATGTATATTGAGGAACCATCAATGTAACAAACAGCCTACGTTGTAATGTGTTACATGTATATTGACGAACCATCATTGTAACAAACAGCCTACGTTGTAATGTGTTACATGTATAATGAGGAACCATCATTGTAACAAACAGCCTACGTTGTAATGTGTTACATGTATATTGAGGAATCATCATTGTAACAAACAGCCTACGTTGTAATGTGTTACATGTGTAATGAGGAACCATCATTGTAACAAACAGCCCACACTGTAATGTGTTATGTGTAAATTGAGGAACCATCATTGTAACAAACAGCCTACATTGTATTGTGTTACATGTATATTGAGGAACCATTATTGTAACACTTAGCCTACGTTGTAATGTGTTACATGTATATCGAGGAACCATCATTGTAACTCACAGCCTACGTTGTAATGTGTTACTTGTATATTTAGAAACCCTCATTGTGACACAAAGACTGCGTTGTAATGTGTTACATGTATAATGAGGAACCATCATTGTAACAAACAGCCTACATTGTAATGTGTTACATGTATATTGAGGAACCAACATTATAACAAACAGCTTACGTTGTAATGTGTTACATGTATAATGAGAAACCATCATTGTAACAAACAGCCTACATTCTAATGTGTTACATGTATATTGAGGAACCATCATTGTAACAAACAGCCTACGTTGTAATGTGTTACATGACAAATGAGGAACCATCATTGTAACAAACAGCCTACATTGTAATGTGTTACATGTATATTGAGGAACCATTAATGTAACACACAGCCTACGTTGTAATGTGTTACATGTATTTTTGAGGAACCATCATTGTAACACACAGCCTACGTTGTAATGTGTTACTTGTATATTGAGGAACCCTCATTGTAACACACAGCCTATGTTGTAATGTGTTACATGTATAATGAGGAACCATCATTGTAACACACAGCCTACGTTGTAATGTGTTACATGTGTATTGAGGAACCATCATTGTAACCCTTAGCGAGGTTGTAATGTGTTACATGTGTATTGAGGAACCATCATTGTAGCCCTTAGCCAGGTTGTAATGTGTTACATGTATAATGAGGAACCATCATTGTAACAAACAGCCCACACTGTAATGTTTTACATGTATATTGAGGAACCATCATTGTAACAAACAGCCTACGTTGTAATGTGTTACATGTATAATGAGGAACCATCATTGTAACAAACAGCCTACGTTGTAATGTGTTACATGTATATTGAGGAACCATCATTGTAACAAACAGCCTACGTTGTAATGTGTTACATGTATAATGAGGAACCATCATTGTAACAAACAGCCTACGTTGTAATGTGTTACATGTATATTGAGGAACCATCATTGTAACAAACAGCCTACGTTGTAATGTGTTACATGTATATTGAGGAATCATCATTGTAACAAACAGCCTACGTTGTAATGTGTTACATGTGTAATGAGGAACCATCATTGTAACAAACAGCCCACACTGTAATGTGTTATGTGTAAATTGAGGAACCATCATTGTAACAAACAGCCTACATTGTATTGTGTTACATGTATATTGAGGAACCATTATTGTAACACTTAGCCTACGTTGTAATGTGTTACATGTATATCGAGGAACCATCATTGTAACTCACAGCCTACGTTGTAATGTGTTACATGTATAATGATGAACCCTCATTGTAACAAACAGCCTACATTGTAATGTGTTACATGTATATTGAGGAACCATCATTGTAACAAACAGCCTACGTTGTAATGTGTTACATGACAAATGAGGAACCATCATTGTAACAAACAGCCTACATTGTAATGTTTTACATGTATATTGAGGAACCATTAATGTAACACACAGCCTACGTTGTAATGTGTTACATGTATTTTTGAGGAACCATCATTGTAACACACAGCCTACGTTGTAATGTGTTACTTGTATATTGAGGAACCCTCATTGTAACACACAGCCTATGTTGTAATGTGTTACATGTATAATGAGGAACCATCATTGTAACACACAGCCTACGTTGTAATGTGTTACATGTGTATTGAGGAACCATCATTGTAACCCTTAGCGAGGTTGTAATGTGTTACATGTGTATTGAGGAACCATCATTGTAGCCCTTAGCCAGGTTGTAATGTGTTACATGTATATTGAGGAACCATCATTGTAACAAACAGCCTACGTTGTAATGTGTTACATGTATAATGAGGAACCATCATTGTAACAAACAGCCTACGTTGTATTGTGTTACATGTGTATTGAGGAACCATCATTGTAACAAACAGCCTACGTTGTAATGTGTTACATGTATAATGAGGAACCATCATTGTAACAAACAGCCCACACTGTAATGTTTTACATGTATATTGAGGAACCATCATTGTAACAAACAGCCTACGTTGTAATGTGTTACATGTATAATGAGGAACCATCATTGTAACAAACAGCCTACGTTGTAATGTGTTACATGTATATTGAGGAACCATCATTGTAACAAACAGCCTACGTTGTAATGTGTTACATGTATAATGAGGAACCATCATTGTAACAAACAGCCTACGTTGTAATGTGTTACATGTATAATGAGGAACCATCATTGTAACAAAGAGCCCACACTGTAATGTGTTATGTGTAAATTGAGGAACCATCATTGTAACAAACAGCCTACATTGTAATGTGTTACATGTATGTTGAGGAACCATTATTGTAACACTTAGCCTACGTTGTAATGTGTTACATGTATATTGAGGAACCACCATTGTAACACAGAGCCTACGTTTTAATGTGTTACTTGTATATTGAGGAACCCTCATTGTAACACGCAGCCTACGTTGTAATGTGTTACATGTATAATGAGGAACCATCATTGTAACAAACAGCCTACGTTGTAATGTGTTACATGTATATTGAGGAACCAACATTGTAACAAACAGCCTACGTTGTAATGTGTTACATGTATAATGAGGAACCATCATTGTAACAAACAGCCTACGTTGTAATGTGTTACATGTATATTGACGAACCATCATTGTAACAAACAGCCTACATTCTAATGTGTTACATGTATATTGAGGAACCATCATTGTAACAAACAGCCTACGTTGTAATGTGTTACATGACAAATGAGGAACCATCATTGTAACAAACAGCCTACATTGTAATGTGTTACATGGATATTGAGGAACCATTAATGTAACACACAGCCTACGTTGTAATGTGTTACATGTATTTTTGAGGAACCATCATTGTAACAAACAGCCTACGTTGTAATGTGTTACATGTATAATGAGGAACCATCATTGTAACACACAGCCTACGTTGTAATGTGTTACATGTGTATTGAGGAACCATCATTGTAACCCTTAGCCAGGTTGTAATGTGTTACATGTGTATTGAGGAACCATCATTGTAGCCCTTAGCCAGGTTGTAATGTGTTATATGTATATTGAGGAACCATCATTGTAACAAACAGCCTACGTTGTAATGTGTTACATGTATAATGAGGAACCATCATTGTAACAAACAGCCCACACTGTAATGTTTTACATGTATATTGAGGAACCATCATTGTAACAAACAGCCTACGTTGTAATGTGTTACATGTATAATGAGGAACCATCATTGTAACAAACAGCCTACGTTGTAATGTGTTACATGTATATTGAGAAACCATCATTGTAACAAACAGCCTACGTTGTAATGTGTTACATGTATAATGAGGAACCATCATTGTAACAAACATCCTACGTTGTAATGTGTTACATGTATATTGAGGAACCATCAATGTAACAAACAGCCTACGTTGTAATGTGTTACATGTATATTGACGAACCATCATTGTAACAAACAGCCTACATTGTAATGTGTTACATGTATAATGAGGAACCATCATTGTAACAAACAGCCTACGTTGTAATGTGTTACATGTATATTGAGGAATCATCATTGTAACAAACAGCCTACGTTGTAATGTGTTACATGTGTAATGAGGAACCATCATTGTAACAAACAGCCCACACTGTAATATGTTATGTGTAAATTGAGGAACCATCATTGTAACAAACAGCCTACATTGTATTGTGTTACATGTATATTGAGGAACCATTATTGTAAAACTTAGCCTACATTGTAATGTGTTACATGTATATCGAGGAACCATCATTGTAACTCACAGCCTACGTTGTAATGTGTTACTTGTATATTTAGAAACCCTCATTGTGACACAAAGCCTGCGTTGTAATGTGTTACATGTATAATGAGGAACCATCATTGTAACAAACAGCCTACGTTGTAATGTGTTACATGTATATTGAGGAACCAACATTGTAACAAACAGCCTACGTTGTAATGTGTTACATGTATAATGAGGAACCATCATTGTAACAAACAGCCTACGTTGTAATGTGTTACATGTATATTGACGAACCATCATTGTAACAAACAGCCTACATTCTAATGTGTTACATGTATATTGAGGAACCATCATTGTAACAAACAGCCTAGGTTTTAATGTGTTACATGACAAATGAGGAACCATCATTGTAACAAACAGCCTACATTGTAATGTGTTACATGTATATTGAGGAACCATTAATGTAACACACAGCCTACGTTGTAATGTGTTACATGTATTTTTGAGGAACCATCATTGTAACAAACAGCCTACGTTGTAATGTCTTACATGTATAATGAGGAACCATCATTGTAACAAACAGCCTACGTTGTAATGTTTTACATGTATATTGAGGAACCATCATTGTAACACACAGCCTACGTTGTAATGTGTTACTTGTATATTGAGGAACCCTCATTGTAACACACAGCCTATGTTGTAATGTGTTACATGTATAATGAGGAACCATCATTGTAACACACAGCCTACGTTGTAATGTGTTACATGTGTATTGAGGAACCATCATTGTAACCCTTAGCGAGGTTGTAATGTGTTACATGTGTATTGAGGAACCATCATTGTAGCCCTTAGCCAGGTTGTAATGTGTTACATGTATATTGAGGAACCATCATTGTAACAAACAGCCTACGTTGTAATGTGTTACATGTATAATGAGGAACCATCATTGTAACAAACAGCCTACGTTGTAATGTGTTACATGTATATTGAGGAACCATCATTGTAACAAACAGCCTACGTTGTAATGTGTTACATGTATAATGAGGAACCATCATTGTAACAAACAGCCTACATTGTAATGTGTTACATGTATAATGAGGAACCATCATAGTAACAAACAGCCTACGTTGTAATGTGTTACATGTATAATGAGGAACCATCATTGTAACAAACAGCCCACACTGTAATGTTTTACATGTATATTGAGGAACCATCATTGTAACAAACAGCCTACGTTGTAATGTGTTACATGTATAATGAGGAACCATCATTGTAACAAACAGCCTACGTTGTAATGTGTTACATGTATATTGAGGAACCATCATTGTAACAAACAGCCTACGTTGTAATGTGTTACATGTATAATGAGGAACCATCATTGTAACAAACAGCCTACGTTGTAATGTGTTACATGTATATTGAGGAACCATCATTGTAACAAACAGCCTACGTTGTAATGTGTTACATGTATAATGAGGAACCATCATTGTAACAAAGAGCCCACACTGTAATGTGTTATGTGTAAATTGAGGAACCATCATTGTAACAAACAGCCTACATTGTAATGTGTTACATGTATGTTGAGGAACCATTATTGTAACACTTAGCCTACGTTGTAATGTGTTACATGTATATTGAGGAACCACCATTGTAACACAGAGCCTACGTTGTAATGTGTTACTTGTATATTGAGGAACCATTAATGTAACACACAGCCTACGTTGTAATGTGTTACATGTATTTTTGAGGAACCATCATTGTAACAAACAGCCTACGTTGTAATGTGTTACATGTATAATGAGGAACCATCATTGTAACACACAGCCTACGTTGTAATGTGTTACATGTGTATTGAGGAACCATCATTGTAACCCTTAGCCAGGTTGTAATGTGTTACATGTGTATTGAGGAACCATCATTGTAGCCCTTAGCCAGGTTGTAATGTGTTATATGTATATTGAGGAACCATCATTGTAACAAACAGCCTACGTTGTAATGTGTTACATGTATAATGAGGAACCATCATTGTAACAAACAGCCCACACTGTAATGTTTTACATGTATATTGAGGAACCATCATTGTAACAAACAGCCTACGTTGTAATGTGTTACATGTATAATGAGGAACCATCATTGTAACAAACAGCCTACGTTGTAATGTGTTACATGTATATTGAGAAACCATCATTGTAACAAACAGCCTACGTTGTAATGTGTTACATGTATAATGAGGAACCATCATTGTAACAAACATCCTACGTTGTAATGTGTTACATGTATATTGAGGAACCATCAATGTAACAAACAGCCTACGTTGTAATGTGTTACATGTATATTGACGAACCATCATTGTAACAAACAGCCTACATTGTAATGTGTTACATGTATAATGAGGAACCATCATTGTAACAAACAGCCTACGTTGTAATGTGTTACATGTATATTGAGGAATCATCATTGTAACAAACAGCCTACGTTGTAATGTGTTACATGTGTAATGAGGAACCATCATTGTAACAAACAGCCCACACTGTAATATGTTATGTGTAAATTGAGGAACCATCATTGTAACAAACAGCCTACATTGTATTGTGTTACATGTATATTGAGGAACCATTATTGTAAAACTTAGCCTACATTGTAATGTGTTACATGTATATCGAGGAACCATCATTGTAACTCACAGCCTACGTTGTAATGTGTTACTTGTATATTTAGAAACCCTCATTGTGACACAAAGCCTGCGTTGTAATGTGTTACATGTATAATGAGGAACCATCATTGTAACAAACAGCCTACGTTGTAATGTGTTACATGTATATTGAGGAACCAACATTGTAACAAACAGCCTACGTTGTAATGTGTTACATGTATAATGAGGAACCATCATTGTAACAAACAGCCTACGTTGTAATGTGTTACATGTATATTGACGAACCATCATTGTAACAAACAGCCTACATTCTAATGTGTTACATGTATATTGAGGAACCATCATTGTAACAAACAGCCTACGTTTTAATGTGTTACATGACAAATGAGGAACCATCATTGTAACAAACAGCCTACATTGTAATGTGTTACATGTATATTGAGGAACCATTAATGTAACACACAGCCTACGTTGTAATGTGTTACATGTATTTTTGAGGAACCATCATTGTAACAAACAGCCTACGTTGTAATGTCTTACATGTATAATGAGGAACCATCATTGTAACAAACAGCCTACGTTGTAATGTGTTACATGTATAATGAGGAACCATCATTGTAACAAACAGCCCACACTGTAATGTTTTACATGTATATTGAGGAACCATCATTGTAACACACAGCCTACGTTGTAATGTGTTACTTGTATATTGAGGAACCCTCATTGTAACACACAGCCTATGTTGTAATGTGTTACATGTATAATGAGGAACCATCATTGTAACACACAGCCTACGTTGTAATGTGTTACATGTGTATTGAGGAACCATCATTGTAACCCTTAGCGAGGTTGTAATGTGTTACATGTGTATTGAGGAACCATCATTGTAGCCCTTAGCCAGGTTGTAATGTGTTACATGTATATTGAGGAACCATCATTGTAACAAACAGCCTACGTTGTAATGTGTTACATGTATAATGAGGAACCATCATTGTAACAAACAGCCTACGTTGTAATGTGTTACATGTATATTGAGGAACCATCATTGTAACAAACAGCCTACGTTGTAATGTGTTACATGTATAATGAGGAACCATCATTGTAACAAACAGCCTACATTGTAATGTGTTACATGTATAATGAGGAACCATCATAGTAACAAACAGCCTACGTTGTAATGTGTTACATGTATAATGAGGAACCATCATTGTAACAAACAGCCCACACTGTAATGTTTTACATGTATATTGAGGAACCATCATTGTAACAAACAGCCTACGTTGTAATGTGTTACATGTATAATGAGGAACCATCATTGTAACAAACAGCCTACGTTGTAATGTGTTACATGTATATTGAGGAACCATCATTGTAACAAACAGCCTACGTTGTAATGTGTTACATGTATAATGAGGAACCATCATTGTAACAAACAGCCTACGTTGTAATGTGTTACATGTATATTGAGGAACCATCATTGTAACAAACAGCCTACGTTGTAATGTGTTACATGTATAATGAGGAACCATCATTGTAACAAAGAGCCCACACTGTAATGTGTTATGTGTAAATTGAGGAACCATCATTGTAACAAACAGCCTACATTGTAATGTGTTACATGTATGTTGAGGAACCATTATTGTAACACTTAGCCTACGTTGTAATGTGTTACATGTATATTGAGGAACCACCATTGTAACACAGAGCCTACGTTGTAATGTGTTACTTGTATATTGAGGAACCCTCATTGTAACACGCAGCCTACGTTGTAATGTGTTACATGTATAATGAGGAACCATCATTGTAACAAACAGCCTACGTTGTAATGTGTTACATGTATATTGAGGAACCAACATTGTAACAAACAGCCTACGTTGTAATGTGTTACATGTATAATGAGGAACCATCATTGTAACAAACAGCCTACGTTGTAATGTGTTACATGTATATTGACGAACCATCATTGTAACAAACAGCCTACATTCTAATGTGTTACATGTATATTGAGGAACCATCATTGTAACAAACAGCCTACGTTGTAATGTGTTACATGACAAATGAGGAACCATCATTGTAACAAACAGCCTACATTGTAATGTGTTACATGTATATTGAGGAACCATTAATGTAACACACAGCCTACGTTGTAATGTGTTACATGTATTTTTGAGGAACCATCATTGTAACAAACAGCCTACGTTGTAATGTGTTACATGTATAATGAGGAACCATCATTGTAACACACAGCCTACGTTGTAATGTGTTACATGTGTATTGAGGAACCATTGTAACCCTTAGCCAGGTTGTAATGTGTTACATGTGTATTGAGGAACCATCATTGTAGCCCTTAGCCAGGTTGTAATGTGTTACATGTATATTGAGGAACCATCATTGTAACAAACAGCCTACGTTGTAATGTGTTACATGTATAATGAGGAACCATCATTGTAACAAACAGCCCACACTGTAATGTTTTACATGTATATTGAGGAACCATCATTGTAACAAACAGCCTACTTTGTAATGCGTTACATGTATATTGAGAAACCATCATTGTAACAAACAGCCTACGTTGTAATGTCTTACATGTATAATGAGGAACCATCATTGTAACAAACAGCCTACGTTGTAATGTGTTACATGTATATTGACGAACCATCATTGTAACAAACAGCCTACGTTGTAATGTGTTACATGTATAATGAGGAACCATCATTGTAACAAACAGCCTACGTTGTAATGTGTTACATGTATATTGAGGAATCATCATTGTAACAAACAGCCTACGTTGTAATGTGTTACATGTGTAATGAGGAACCATCATTGTAACAAACAGCCCACACTGTAATGTGTTATGTGTAAATTGAGGAACCATCATTGTAACAAACAGCCTACATTGTATTGTGTTACATGTATATTGAGGAACCATTATTGTAACACTTAGCCTACGTTGTAATGTGTTACATGTATATCGAGGAACCATCATTGTAACTCACAGCCTACGTTGTAATGTGTTACTTGTATATTTAGAAACCCTCATTGTGACACAAAGCCTGCGTTGTAATGTGTTACATGTATAATGAGGAACCATCATTGTAACAAACAGCCTACGTTGTAATGTGTTACATGTATAATGAGGAACCATCATTGTAACAAACAGCCTACGTTGTAATGTGTTACATGTATAATGAGGAACCATCATTGTAACAAACAGCCTACGTTGTAATGTGTTACATGTATATTGAGGAACCATCATTGTAACAAACAGCCTACATTCTAATGTGTTACATGTATATTGAGGAACCATCATTGTAACAAACAGCCTACGTTGTAATGTGTTACATGACAAATGAGGAACCATCATTGTAACAAACAGCCTACATTGTAATGTGTTACATGTATATTGAGGAACCATTAATGTAACACACAGCCTACGTTGTAATGTGTTACATGTATTTTTGAGGAACCATCATTGTAACACACAGCCTACGTTGTAATGTGTTACTTGTATATTGAGGAACCCTCATTGTAACACACAGCCTATGTTGTAATGTGTTACATGTATAATGAGGAACCATCATTGTAACACACAGCCTACGTTGTAATGTGTTACATGTGTATTGAGGAACCATCATTGTAACCCTTAGCGAGGTTGTAATGTGTTACATGTGTATTGAGGAACCATCATTGTAACCCTTAGCCAGGTTGTAATGTGTTACATGTATATTGAGGAACCATCATTGTAACAAACAGCCTACGTTGTAATGTGTTACATGTATAATGAGGAACCATCATTGTAACAAACAGCCTACGTTGTAATGTGTTACATGTATAATGAGGAACCATCATTGTAACAAACAGCCCACACTGTAATGTTTTACATGTATATTGAGGGACCATCATTGTAACAAACAGCCTACGTTGTAATGTGTTACATGTATAATGAGGAACCATCATTGTAACAAACAGCTTACGTTGTAATGTGTTACATGTATATTGAGGAACCATCATTGTAACAAACAGCCTACTTTGTAATGTGTTACATGTATAATGAGGAACCATCATTGTAACAAACAGCCTACGTTGTAATGTGTTACATGTATATTGAGGAACCATCATTGTAACAAACAGCCTACGTTGTAATGTGTTACATGTATAATGAGGAACCATCATTGTAACAAACAGCCCACACTGTAATGTTTTACATGTATATTGAGGAACCATCATTGTAACAAACAGCCTACGTTGTAATGTGTTACATGTATAATGAGGAACCATCATTGTAACAAACAGCCTACGTTGTAATGTGTTACATGTATATTGAGGAACCATCATTGTAACAAACAGCCTACGTTGTAATGTGTTACATGTATAATGAGGAACCATCATTGTAACAAACAGCCTACGTTGTAATGTGTTACATGTATATTGAGGAACCATCATTGTAACAAACAGCCTACGTTGTAATGTGTTACATGTATAATGAGGAACCTTCATTGTAACAAAGAGCCCACACTGTAATGTGTTATTTGTAAATTGAGGAACCATCATTGTAACAAACAGCCTACATTGTAATGTGTTACATGTATGTTGAGGAACCATTATTGTAACACTTAGCCTACGTTGTAATGTGTTACATGTATATTGAGGAACCACCATTGTAACACAGAGCCTACGTTGTAATGTGTTACATGTATAATGAGGAACCATCATTGTAACAAACAGCCCACACTGTAATGTTTTACATGTATATTGAGGAACCATCATTGTAACACACAGCCTACGTTGTAATGTGTTACTTGTATATTGAGGAACCCTCATTGTAACACACAGCCTATGTTGTAATGTGTTACATGTATAATGAGGAACCATCATTGTAACACACAGCCTACGTTGTAATGTGTTACATGTGTATTGAAGAACCATCATTGTAACCCTTAGCGAGGTTGTAATGTGTTACATGTGTATTGAGGAACCATCATTGTAGCCCTTAGCCAGGTTGTAATGTGTTACATGTATATTGAGGAACCATCATTGTAACAAACAGCCTACGTTGTAATGTGTTACATGTATAATGAGGAACCATCATTGTAACAAACAGCCTACGTTGTAATGTGTTACATGTATATTGAGGAACCATCATTGTAACAAACAGCCTACGTTGTAATGTGTTACATGTATAATGAGGAACCATCATTGTAACAAACAGCCTACATTGTAATGTGTTACATGTATAATGAGGAACCATCATAGTAACAAACAGCCTACGTTGTAATGTGTTACATGTATAATGAGGAACCATCATTGTAACAAACAGCCCACACTGTAATGTTTTACATGTATATTGAGGAACCATCATTGTAACAAACAGCCTACGTTGTAATGTGTTACATGTATAATGAGGAACCATCATTGTAACAAACAGCCTACGTTGTAATGTGTTACATGTATATTGAGGAACCATCATTGTAACAAACAGCCTACGTTGTAATGTGTTACATGTATAATGAGGAACCATCATTGTAACAAACAGCCTACGTTGTAATGTGTTACATGTATATTGAGGAACCATCATTGTAACAAACAGCCTACGTTGTAATGTGTTACATGTATAATGAGGAACCATCATTGTAACAAAGAGCCCACACTGTAATGTGTTATGTGTAAATTGAGGAACCATCATTGTAACAAACAGCCTACATTGTAATGTGTTACATGTATGTTGAGGAACCATTATTGTAACACTTAGCCTACGTTGTAATGTGTTACATGTATATTGAGGAACCACCATTGTAACACAGAGCCTACGTTGTAATGTGTTACTTGTATATTGAGGAACCCTCATTGTAACACGCAGCCTACGTTGTAATGTGTTACATGTATAATGAGGAACCATCATTGTAACAAACAGCCTACGTTGTAATGTGTTACATGTATATTGAGGAACCAACATTGTAACAAACAGCCTACGTTGTAATGTGTTACATGTATAATGAGGAACCATCATTGTAACAAACAGCCTACGTTGTAATGTGTTACATGTATATTGACGAACCATCATTGTAACAAACAGCCTACATTCTAATGTGTTACATGTATAATGAGGAACCATCATTGTAACAAACAGCCTACGTTGTAATGTGTTACATGACAAATGAGGAACCATCATTGTAACAAACAGCCTACATTGTAATGTGTTACATGTATATTGAGGAACCATTAATGTAACACACAGCCTACGTTGTAATGTGTTACATGTATTTTTGAGGAACCATCATTGTAACAAACAGCCTACGTTGTAATGTGTTACATGTATAATGAGGAACCATCATTGTAACACACAGCCTACGTTGTAATGTGTTACATGTGTATTGAGGAACCATTGTAACCCTTAGCCAGGTTGTAATGTGTTACATGTGTATTGAGGAACCATCATTGTAGCCCTTAGCCAGGTTGTAATGTGTTACATGTATATTGAGGAACCATCATTGTAACAAACAGCCTACGTTGTAATGTGTTACATGTATAATGAGGAACCATCATTGTAACAAACAGCCCACACTGTAATGTTTTACATGTATATTGAGGAACCATCATTGTAACAAACAGCCTACGTTGTAATGCGTTACATGTATATTGAGAAACCATCATTGTAACAAACAGCCTACGTTGTAATGTCTTACATGTATAATGAGGAACCATCATTGTAACAAACAGCCTACGTTGTAATGTGTTACATGTATATTGACGAACCATCATTGTAACAAACAGCCTACGTTGTAATGTGTTACATGTATAATGAGGAACCATCATTGTAACAAACAGCCTACGTTGTAATGTGTTACATGTATATTGAGGAATCATCATTGTAACAAACAGCCTACGTTGTAATGTGTTACATGTGTAATGAGGAACCATCATTGTAACAAACAGCCCACACTGTAATGTGTTATGTGTAAATTGAGGAACCATCATTGTAACAAACAGCCTACATTGTATTGTGTTACATGTATATTGAGGAACCATTATTGTAACACTTAGCCTACGTTGTAATGTGTTACATGTATATCGAGGAACCATCATTGTAACTCACAGCCTACGTTGTAATGTGTTACTTGTATATTTAGAAACCCTCATTGTGACACAAAGCCTGCGTTGTAATGTGTTACATGTATAATGAGGAACCATCATTGTAACAAACAGCCTACGTTGTAATGTGTTACATGTATAATGAGGAACCATCATTGTAACAAACAGCCTACGTTGTAATGTGTTACATGTATAATGAGGAACCATCATTGTAACAAACAGCCTACGTTGTAATGTGTTACATGTATATTGAGGAACCATCATTGTAACAAACAGCCTACATTCTAATGTGTTACATGTATATTGAGGAACCATCATTGTAACAAACAGCCTACGTTGTAATGTGTTACATGACAAATGAGGAACCATCATTGTAACAAACAGCCTACATTGTAATGTGTTACATGTATATTGAGGAACCATTAATGTAACACACAGCCTACGTTGTAATGTGTTACATGTATTTTTGAGGAACCATCATTGTAACACACAGCCTACGTTGTAATGTGTTACTTGTATATTGAGGAACCCTCATTGTAACACACAGCCTATGTTGTAATGTGTTACATGTATAATGAGGAACCATCATTGTAACACACAGCCTACGTTGTAATGTGTTACATGTGTATTGAGGAACCATCATTGTAACCCTTAGCGAGGTTGTAATGTGTTACATGTGTATTGAGGAACCATCATTGTAACCCTTAGCCAGGTTGTAATGTGTTACATGTATATTGAGGAACCATCATTGTAACAAACAGCCTACGTTGTAATGTGTTACATGTATAATGAGGAACCATCATTGTAACAAACAGCCTACGTTGTAATGTGTTACATGTATAATGAGGAACCATCATTGTAACAAACAGCCCACACTGTAATGTTTTACATGTATATTGAGGGACCATCATTGTAACAAACAGCCTACGTTGTAATGTGTTACATGTATAATGAGGAACCATCATTGTAACAAACAGCTTACGTTGTAATGTGTTACATGTATATTGAGGAACCATCATTGTAACAAACAGCCTACTTTGTAATGTGTTACATGTATAATGAGGAACCATCATTGTAACAAACAGCCTACGTTGTAATGTGTTACATGTATATTGAGGAACCATCATTGTAACAAACAGCCTACGTTGTAATGTGTTACATGTATAATGAGGAACCATCATTGTAACAAACAGCCCACACTGTAATGTTTTACATGTATATTGAGGAACCATCATTGTAACAAACAGCCTACGTTGTAATGTGTTACATGTATAATGAGGAACCATCATTGTAACAAACAGCCTACGTTGTAATGTGTTACATGTATATTGAGGAACCATCATTGTAACAAACAGCCTACGTTGTAATGTGTTACATGTATAATGAGGAACCATCATTGTAACAAACAGCCTACGTTGTAATGTGTTACATGTATATTGAGGAACCATCATTGTAACAAACAGCCTACGTTGTAATGTGTTACATGTATAATGAGGAACCTTCATTGTAACAAAGAGCCCACACTGTAATGTGTTATTTGTAAATTGAGGAACCATCATTGTAACAAACAGCCTACATTGTAATGTGTTACATGTATGTTGAGGAACCATTATTGTAACACTTAGCCTACGTTGTAATGTGTTACATGTATATTGAGGAACCACCATTGTAACACAGAGCCTACGTTGTAATGTGTTACTTGTATATTGAGGAACCCTCATTGTAACACACAGCCTACGTTGTAATGTGTTACATGTATAATGAGGAACCATTATTGTAACAAACAGCCTACGTTGTAATGTGTTACATGTATATTGAGGAACCATCATTGTAACAAACAGCCTACGTTGTAATGTGTTACATGTATATTGAGGAACCATCATTGTAACAAACAGCCTACGTTGTAATGTGTTACATGTATAATGAGGAACCATCATTGTAACAAACAGCCTACGTTGTAATGTGTTACATGTATATTGAGGAACCATCATTGTAACAAACAGCCTACGTTGTAATGTGTTACATGTATATTGACGAACCATCATTGTAACAAACAGCCTACGTTGTAATGTGTTACATGTATAATGGGGAACCATCATTGTAACAAACAGCCTACGTTGTAATGTGTTACATGTATATTGAGGAATCATCATTGTAACAAACAGCCTACGTTGTAATGTGTTACATGTGTAATGAGGAACCATCATTGTAACAAACAGCCCACACTGTAATGTGTTATGTGTAAATTGAGGAACCATCATTGTAACAAACAGCCTACATTGTATTGTGTTACATGTATATTGAGGAACCATTATTGTAACACTTAGCCTACGTTGTAATGTGTTACATGTATATCGGGGAACCATCATTGTAACTCACAGCCTACGTTTTAATGTGTTACTTGTATATTTAGAAACCCTCATTGTGACACAAAGCCTGCGTTGTAATGTGTTACATGTATAATGAGGAACCATCATTGTAACAAACAGCCTACGTTGTAATGTGTTACATGTATATTGAGGAACCAACATTGTAACAAACAGCCTGCGTTGTAATGTGTTACATGTATAATGAGGAACCATCATTGTAACAAACAGCCTACGTTGTAATGTGTTACATGTGTATTGAGGAACCATCATTGTAACCCTTAGCGAGGTTGTAATGTGTTACATGTGTATTGAGGAACCATCATTGTAACCCTTAGCCAGGTTGTAATGTGTTACATGTATAATGAGGAACCATCATTGTAACAAACAGCCTACGTTGTAATGTGTTACATGTATATTGAGGAACCATCATTGTAACAAACAGCCTACGTTGTAATGTGTTACATGTATAATGAGGAACCATCATTGTAACAAACAGCCTACGTTGTAATTTGTTACATGTATATTGAGAAACCATCATTGTAACAAACAGCCTACGTTGTAATGTGTTACATGTATAATGAGGAACCATCATTGTAACAAAGAGCCCACACTGTAATGTGTTATGTGTAAATTGAGGAACCATCATTGTAACAAACAGCCTACATTGTAATGTGTTACATGTATGTTGAGGAACCATTATTGTAACACTTAGCCTACGTTGTAATGTGTTACATGTATATTGAGGAACCACCATTGTAACACAGAGCCTACGTTGTAATGTGTTACTTGTATATTGAGGAACCCTCATTGTAACACACAGCCTACGTTGTAATGTGTTACATGTATAATGAGGAACCATTATTGTAACAAACAGCCTACGTTGTAATGTGTTACATGTATATTGAGGAACCATCATTGTAACAAACAGCCTACGTTGTAATGTGTTACATGTATAATGAGGAACCATCATTGTAACAAACAGCCTACGTTGTATTGTGTTACATGTATATTGAGGAACCATCATTGTAACAAACAGCCTACGTTGTAATGTGTTACATGTATAATGAGGAACCATCATTGAAACAAACAGCCTACGTTGTAATGTGTTACATGTATAATGAGGAACCATCATTGTAACACACAGCCTACGTTGTAATGTGTTACATGTGTATTGAGGAACCATCATTGTAGCCCTTAGCCAGGTTGTAATGTGTTACATGTATATTGAGGAACCATCATTGTAACAAACAGCCTACGTTGTAATGTGTTACATGTGTAATGAGGAACCATCATTGTAACAAACAGCCCACACTGTAATGTTTTACATGTATATTGAGGAACCATCATTGTAACAAACAGCCTACGTTGTAATGTGTTACATGTATAATGAGGAACCATCATTGTAACAAACAGCCTACGTTGTAATGTGTTACATGTATATTGAGAAACCATCATTGTAACAAACAGCCTACGATGTAATGTGTTACATGTATATTGAGGAACCATCATTGTAACAAACAGCCTACGTTGTAATGTGTTACATGTGTAATGAGGAACCATCATTGTAACAAACAGCCCACACTGTAATGTGTTATGTGTAAATTGAGGAACCATCATTGTAACAAACATCCTACATTGTATTGTGTTACATGTATATTGAGGAACCATTTTTGTAACACTTAGCCTACGTTGTAATGTGTTACATGTATATCGAGGAACCATCATTGTAACTCACAGCCTACGTTGTAATGTGTTACTTGTATATTTAGAAACCCTCATTGTGACACAAAGCCTGCGTTGTAATGTGTTACATGTATAATGAGGAACCATCATTGTAACAAACAGCCTACATTGTAATGTGTTACATGTATAATGAGGAACCAACATTGTAACAAACAGCCTACGTTGTAATGTGTTACATGTATAATGAGGAACCATCATTGTAACAAACAGCCTACGTTGTAATGTGTTACATGTATATTGAGGAACCATCATTGTAACAAACAGCCTACATTCTAATGTGTTACATGTATATTGAGGAACCATCATTGTAACAAACAGCCTACGTTGTAATGTGTTACATGACAAATGAGGAACCATCATTGTAACAAACAGCCTACATTGTAATGTGTTACATGTATATTGAGGAACCATTAATGTAACACACAGCCTACGTTGTAATGTGTTACATGTATTTTTGAGGAACCATCATTGTAACACACAGCCTACGTTGTAATGTGTTACTTGTATATTGAGGAACCCTCATTGTAACACACAGCCTATGTTGTAATGTGTTACATGTATAATGAGGAACCATCATTGTAACACACAGCCTACGTTGTAATGTGTTACATGTGTATTGAGGAACCATCATTGTAACCCTTAGCGAGGTTGTAATGTGTTACATGTGTATTGAGGAACCATCATTGTAGCCCTTAGCCAGGTTGTAATGTGTTACATGTATAATGAGGAACCATCATTGTAACAAACAGCCTACGTTGTAATGTGTTACATGTATAATGAGGAACCATCATTGTAACAAACAGCCTACGTTGTAATGTGTTACATGTATATTGAGAAACCATCATTGTAACAAACAGCCTACGTTGTAATGTGTTACATGTATAATGAGGAACCATCATTGTAACAAACATCCTACGTTGTAATGTGTTACATGTATATCGAGGAACCATCATTGTAACTCACAGCCTACGTTGTAATGTGTTACTTGTATATTTAGAAACCCTCATTGTGACACAAAGCCTGCGTTGTAATGTGTTACATGTATAATGAGGAACCATCATTGTAACAAACAGCCTACATTGTAATGTGTTACATGTATATTGAGGAACCAACATTGTAACAAACAGCATACGTTGTAATGTGTTACATGTATATTGAGGAACCATCATTGTAACAAACAGCCTACATTCTAATGTGTTACATGTATATTGAGGAACCATCATTGTAACAAACAGCCTACATTGTAATGTGTTACATGTGTATTGAGGAACCATCATTGTAACCCTTAGTGAGGTTGTAATGTGTTACATGTGTATTGAGGAACCATCATTGTAGCCCTTAGCCAGGTTGTAATGTGTTACATGTATAATGAGGAACCATCATTGTAACAAACAGCCTACGTTGTAATGTGTTACATGTATATTGAGGAACCATCATTGTAACAAACAGCCTACGTTGTAATGTGTTACATGTATAATGAGGAACCATCATTGTAACAAACAGCCCACACTGTAATGTGTTATGTGTAAATTGAGGAACCATCATTGTAACACACAGCCTACATTGTAATGTGTTACATGTATATTGAGGAATCATTATTGTAACACTTAGCCTACGTTGTAATGTGTTACATGTATATTGAGGAACCATCATTGTAACACACAGCCTACGTTGTAATGTGTTACTTGTATATTGAGGAACCCTCATCGTAACAAACAGCCTACGTTGTAATGTGTTACATGTATATTGAGGAACCATCATTGTAACAAACAGCCTACGTTGTAATGTGTTACATGTATATTGAGGAACCATCATTGTAACAAACAGCCTACGTTGTAATGTGTTACATGTATAATCAGGAACCCTCATTGTAACACACAGCCTACGTTGTAATGTGTTACTTGTATATTGAGGAACCCTCATTGTAACACACGGCCTACGTTGTAATGTGTTACATGTATATTGAGGAACCATCATTGTAACCCTTAGCCAGGTTGTAATGTGTTACATGTGTATTGAGGAACCATCATTGTAACCATTAGCCAGGTTGTAATGTGTTACATGTATAATGAGGAACCATCATTGTAACAAACAGCCTAAATTGTAATGTGTTACATGTATATTGAGGAACCATTATTGTAACACTTAGCCTACGTTGTAATGTGTTACATGTATATTGATGAACCCTCATTGTAACACTTAGCCTACGTTGTAATGTGTTACTTGTATATTGAGCAACCCTCATTGTAACACACAGCCTACGTTGTAATGTGTTACATGTATAATGAGGAACCATCATTGTAACAAACATGCCTACGTTGTAATGTGTTACATGTATAATGAGGAACCATCATTGTAACAAACAGCCTACGTTGTAATGTGTTACATGTATAATGAGGAACCATCATTGTAACAAACAGCCCACACTGTAATGTGTTATGTGTAAATTGAGGAACCATCATTGTAACAAACAGCCTACATTGTAACGTGTTACATGTATATTGAGGAACCATTATTGTAACACACAGCCTACGTTGTAATGTGTCACGTGTATAATGAGGAATCATCATTGTAACAAACAGCCTACATTGTAATGTGTTACATGTATATTGAGCAACCATTATTGTAACCTTTAGCCTACGTTGTAATGTGTTACATGTATAATGAGGAACCATCATTGTAACAAACAGCCTACGTTGTAATGTGTTATGTATAAATTGAGGAACCATCATTGTACCAAACAGCCTAAATTGTAATGTGTTACATGTATATTGAGGAACCATTGTTGTAACACTTAGCCTACGTTGTAATGTGTTACATGTATATTGAGGAACCCTCATTGTAACACTTAGCCTACGTTGTAATGTGTTACATGTATAATGAGGAACCATCATTGTAACAAACATGCCTACGTTGTAATGTGTTACATGTATAATGAGGAACCATTATTGTAACACACAGCCTACGTTGTAATGTGTTACATGTATATTGAGGAACCATCATTGTAACACACAGCCTACGTTGAAATGTGTTACTTGTATATTGAGGAACCCTCATTGTAACACACAGCCTACGTTGTAATGTGTCACATGTATAATGAGGAATCATCATTGTAACAAACAGTCCACACTGTAATGTGTTATGTGTAAATTGAGGAACCATCATTGTAACAAACAGCCTACATTGTATTGTGTTACATGTATATTGAGCAACCATTATTGTAACCCTTAGCCTACGTTGTAATGTGTTACATGTATATTGAGGAACCATCATTGTAACAAACACCCTACGTTGTAATGTGTTACATGTATAATGAGGAACCATCATTGTAACAAACAGCCCACACTGTAACGTGTTATGTATAAATTGAGGAACCATCATTGTAACAAACAGCCGACATTGTAATGTGTTACATGTATATTGAGGAATCATTATTGTAACACTTAGCCTACGTTGTAATGTGTTACATGTATAATGAGGAACCATCATTGTAACACACAGCCTACGTTGTAATGTGTTACATGTATATTGAGGAACCATTATTGTAACACTTAGCCTACGTTGTAATGTGTTACATGTATAATGAGGAACCATCATTGTAACAAACAGCCTACGTTGTAATGTGTTACATGTATATTGAGGAACCCTCATTGTAACACACAGCCTACGTTGTAATGTGTTACTTGTATATTGAGGAACCCTCATTGTAACACACAGCCTACGTTGTAATGTGTTACATGTATAATGAGGAACCATCATTGTAACACACAGCCTACGTTGTAATGTGTCACATGTATAATGAGGAACCATCATTGTAACACACAGCCTACGTTGTAATGTGTTACTTGTATATTGAGGAACCCTCATTGTAACACACAGCCTACGTTGTAATGTGTCACATGTATAATGAGGAATCATCATTGTAACAAACAGCCTACATTGTAATGTGTTACATGTATATTGAGCAACCATTATTGTAACCTTTAGCCTACGTTGTAATGTGTTACATGTATAATGAGGAACCATCATTGTAACAAACAGCCTACGTTGTAATGTGTTATGTATAAATTGAGGAACCATCATTGTACCAAACAGCCTAAATTGTAATGTGTTACATGTATATTGAGGAACCATTGTTGTAACACTTAGCCTACGTTGTAATGTGTTACATGTATATTGAGGAACCCTCATTGTAACACTTAGCCTACGTTGTAATGTGTTACATGTATAATGAGGAACCATCATTGTAACAAACATGCCTACGTTGTAATGTGTTACATGTATAATGAGGAACCATTATTGTAACACACAGCCTACGTTGTAATGTGTTACATGTATATTGAGGAACCATCATTGTAACACACAGCCTACGTTGAAATGTGTTACTTGTATATTGAGGAACCCTCATTGTAACACACAGCCTACGTTGTAATGTGTCACATGTATAATGAGGAATCATCATTGTAACAAACAGTCCACACTGTAATGTGTTATGTGTAAATTGAGGAACCATCATTGTAACAAACAGCCTACATTGTATTGTGTTACATGTATATTGAGCAACCATTATTGTAACCCTTAGCCTACGTTGTAATGTGTTACATGTATAATGAGGAACCATCATTGTAACAAACAGCCTACGTTGTAATGTGTTACATGTATATTGAGGAACCATCATTGTAACAAACACCCTACGTTGTAATGTGTTACATGTATAATGAGGAACCATCATTGTAACAAACAGCCCACACTGTAACGTGTTATGTATAAATTGAGGAACCATCATTGTAACAAACAGCCGACATTGTAATGTGTTACATGTATATTGAGGAATCATTATTGTAACACTTAGCCTACGTTGTAATGTGTTACATGTATAATGAGGAACCATCATTGTAACACACAGCCTACGTTGTAATGTGTTACATGTATATTGAGGAACCATTATTGTAACACTTAGCCTACGTTGTAATGTGTTACATGTATAATGAGGAACCATCATTGTAACAAACAGCCTACGTTGTAATGTGTTACATGTATATTGAGGAACCCTCATTGTAACACACAGCCTATGTTGTAATGTGTTACTTGTATATTGAGGAACCCTCATTGTAACACACAGCCTACGTTGTAATGTGTTACATGTATAATGAGGAACCATCATTGTAACACACAGCCTACGTTGTAATGTGTCACATGTATAATGAGGAACCATCATTGTAACACACAGCCTACGTTGTAATGTGTTACTTGTATATTGAGGAACCCTCATTGTAACACACAGCCTACGTTGTAATGTGTCACATGTATAATGAGGAATCATCATTGTAACAAACAGCCTACGTTGTAATGTGTTACATGTTTAATGAGGAACCATCATTGTAACAAACAGCCTACGTTGTAATGTGTTACATGTATATTGAGGAACCATCATTGTAACAAACAGCCTACGTTGTAATGTGTTACATGTATATTGAGGAACCATCATTGTAACAAACAGCCTACGTTGTAATGTGTTACATATATAATGAGGAACCATCATTGTAACAAACAGCCTACATTGTAATGTGTTACATGTGTATTGAGGAACCATCATTGTAACCCTTAGCCAGGTTGTAATGTGTTACATGTATATTGAGGAACCCTCATTGTAACACACAGCCTACGTTGTAATGTGTTACATGTGTATTGAGGAACCCTCATTGTAACACACAGCCTACGTTGTAATATGTTGCATGTGTATTGAGGAACCATCATTGTAACCCTTAGCCAGGTCCTAATGTGTTACATGTGTATTGAGGAACCATCATTGTAACCCTTAGCCAGGTTGTAATGTGTTACATGTATAATGAGGAACCATCATTGTAACAAACAGCCTACATTGTAATGTGTTACATGTATAATGAGGAACCATCATTGTAACAAACAGCCTACGTTGTAATGTGTTACATGTATATTGAGGAACCAACATTGTAACAAACAGCCTACGTTGTAATGTGTTACATGTATAATGAGGAACCATCATTGTAACAAACAGCCTACGTTGTAATGTGTTACATGTATATTGAGGAACCATCATTGTAACAAACAGCCTACATTCTAATGTGTTACATGTATATTGAGGAACCATCATTGTAACAAACAGCCTACATTGTAATGTGTTACATGACAAATGAGGAACCATCATTGTAACAAACAGCCTACATTGTAATGTGTCACATGTATATTGAGGAACCATTAATGTAACACACAGCCTACGTTGTAATGTGTTACATGTATTTTTGAGGAACCATCATTGTAACACACAGCCTACGTTGTAATGTATTACTTGTATATTGAGGAACCCTCATTGTAACACACAGCCTATGTTGTAATGTGTTACATGTATAATGAGGAACCATCATTGTAACACACAGCCTACGTTGTAATGTGTTACATGTGTATTGAGGAACCATCATTGTAACAAACAGCCTACGTTGTAATGTGTTACATGTATAATGAGGAACCATCATTGTAACAAACAGCCTACGTTGTAATGTGTTACATGTATATTGAGGAACCATCATTGTAACAAACAGCCTACGTTGTAATGTGTTACATGTATAATGAGGAACCATCATTGTAACAAACAGCCCACACTGTAATGTGTTATGTGTAAATTGAGGAACCATCATTGTAACACACAGCCTACATTGTAATGTGTTACATGTATATTGAGGAATCATTATTGTAACACTTAGCCTACGTTGTAATGTGTTACATGTATATTGAGGAACCATCATTGTAACACACAGCCTACGTTGTAATGTGTTACTTGTATATTGAGGAACCCTCATCGTAACAAACAGCCTACGTTGTAATGTGTTACATGTATATTGAGGAACCATCATTGTAACAAACAGCCTACGTTGTAATGTGTTACATGTATATTGAGGAACCATCATTGTAACAAACAGCCTACGTTGTAATGTGTTACATGTATAATCAGGAACCATCATTGTAACAAACAGCCCACACTGTAATGTGTTATGTGTAAATTGAGGAACCATCATTGTAACAAACAGCCTACGTTGTAATGTGTTACATGTATATTGAGGAACCATCATTGTAACACACAGCTTACGTTGTAATGTGTTACTTGTATATTGAGGAACCCTCATTGTAACACACAGCCTACGTTGTAATGTGTTACTTGTGTATTGAGGAACCCTCATTGTAACAAACATGCCTACGTTGTAATGTGTTACATGTGTATTGAGGAACCATCATTGTAACCCTTAGCCAGGTTGTAATGTGTTACATGTATATTGAGGAACCATCATTGTAACAAACAGCCCACACTGTAATGTGTTATGTATAAATTGAGGAACCATCATTGTACCAAACAGCCTAAATTGTAATGTGTTACATGTATATTGAGGAACCATTATTGTAACACTTAGCCTACGTTGTAATGTGTTACATGTATATTGAGGAACCCTCATTGTAACACTTAGCCTACGTTGTAATGTGTTACTTGTATATTGAGCAACCCTCATTGTAACACACAGCCTACGTTGTAATGTGTTACATGTATAATGAGGAACCATCATTGTAACAAACATGCCTACGTTGTAATGTGTTACATGTATAATGAGGAACCATCATTGTAACAAACAGCCTACGTTGTAATGTGTTACATGTATAATGAGGAACCATCATTGTAACAAACAGCCCACACTGTAATGTGTTATGTGTAAATTGAGGAACCATCATTGTAACAAACAGCCTACATTGTAACGTGTTACATGTATATTGAGGAACCATTATTGTAACACACAGCCTACGTTGTAATGTGTTACATGTATATTGAGGAACCATCATTGTAACACACAGCCTACGTTGTAATGTGTTACTTGTATATTGAGGAACCCTCATTGTAACACACAGCCTACGTTGTAATGTGTCACGTGTATAATGAGGAATCATCATTGTAACAAACAGCCTACATTGTAATGTGTTACATGTATATTGAGCAACCATTATTGTAACCTTTAGCCTACGTTGTAATGTGTTACATGTATAATGAGGAACCATCATTGTAACAAACAGCCTACGTTGTAATGTGTTATGTATAAATTGAGGAACCATCATTGTAACAAACATGCCTACGTTGTAATGTGTTACATGTATAATGAGGAACCATCATTGTAACAAACAGCCTACGTTGTAATGTGTTACATGTATAATGAGGAACCATCATTGTAACAAACAGCCTACATTGTAACGTGTTACATGTATATTGAGGAACCATTATTGTAACACACAGCCTACGTTGTAATGTGTTACATGTATATTGAGGAACCATCATTGTAACACACAGCCTACGTTGAAATGTGTTACTTGTATATTGAGGAACCCTCATTGTAACACAAAGCCTACGTTGTAATGTGTCACATGTATAATGAGGAATCATCATTGTAACAAACAGTCCACACTGTAATGTGTTATGTGTAAATTGAGGAACCATCATTGTAACAAACAGCCTACATTGTATTGTGTTACATGTATATTGAGCAACCATTATTGTAACCCTTAGCCTACGTTGTAATGTGTTACATGTATAATGAGGAACCATCATTGTAACAAACAGCCTACGTTGTAATGTGTTACATGTATATTGAGGAACCATCATTGTAACAAACACCCTACGTTGTAATGTGTTACATGTATAATGAGGAACCATCATTGTAACAAACAGCCCACACTGTAACGTGTTATGTATAAATTGAGGAACCATCATTGTAACAAACAGCCGACATTGTAATGTGTTACATGTATATTGAGGAATCATTATTGTAACACTTAGCCTACGTTGTAATGTGTTACATGTATAATGAGGAACCATCATTGTAACACACAGCCTACGTTGTAATGTGTTACATGTATATTGAGGAACCATTATTGTAACACTTAGCCTACGTTGTAATGTGTTACATGTATAATGAGGAACCATCATTGTAACAAACAGCCTACGTTGTAATGTGTTACATGTATATTGAGGAACCCTCATTGTAACACACAGCCTACGTTGTAATGTGTTACTTGTATATTGAGGAACCCTCATTGTAACACACAGCCTACGTTGTAATGTGTTACATGTATAATGAGGAACCATCATTGTAACACACAGCCTACGTTGTAATGTGTCACATGTATAATGAGGAACCATCATTGTAACACACAGCCTACGTTGTAATGTGTTACTTGTATATTGAGGAACCCTCATTGTAACACACAGCCTACGTTGTAATGTGTCACATGTATAATGAGGAATCATCATTGTAACAAACAGCCTACGTTGTAATGTGTTACATGTTTAATGAGGAACCATCATTGTAACAAACAGCCTACGTTGTAATGTGTTACATGTATATTGAGGAACCATCATTGTAACAAACAGCCTACGTTGTAATGTGTTACATTTATAATGAGGAACCATCATTGTAACAAACAGCCTACATTGTAATGTGTTACATGTATATTGAGGAACCATCATTGTAACCCTTAGCCAGGTTGTAATGTGTTACATGTGTATTGAGGAACCATCATTGTAACCCTTAGCCAGGTTGTAATGTGTTACATGTATATTGAGGAACCCTCATTGTAACACACAGCCTACGTTGTAATGTGTTACATGTGTATTGAGGAACCCTCATTGTAACACACAGCCTACGTTGTAATATGTTGCATGTGTATTGAGGAACCATCATTGTAACCCTTAGCCAGGTCCTAATGTGTTACATGTGTATTGAGGAACCATCATTGTAACCCTTAGCCAGGTTGTAATGTGTTACATGTATAATGAGGAACCATCATTGTAACAAACAGCCTACATTGTAATGTGTTACATGTATAATGAGGAACCATCATTGTAACAAACAGCCTACGTTGTAATGTGTTACATGTATATTGAGGAACCAACATTGTAACAAACAGCCTACGTTGTAATGTGTTACATGTATAATGAGGAACCATCATTGTAACAAACAGCCTACGTTGTAATGTGTTACATGTATATTGAGGAACCATCATTGTAACAAACAGCCTACATTCTAATGTGTTACATGTATATTGAGGAACCATCATTGTAACAAACAGCCTACATTGTAATGTGTTACATGACAAATGAGGAACCATCATTGTAACAAACAGCCTACATTGTAATGTGTCACATGTATATTGAGGAACCATTAATGTAACACACAGCCTACGTTGTAATGTGTTACATGTATTTTTGAGGAACCATCATTGTAACACACAGCCTACGTTGTAATGTATTACTTGTATATTGAGGAACCCTCATTGTAACACACAGCCTATGTTGTAATGTGTTACATGTATAATGAGGAACCATCATTGTAACACACAGCCTACGTTGTAATGTGTTACATGTGTATTGAGGAACCATCATTGTAACCCTTAGCGAGGTTGTAATGTGTTACATGTGTATTGAGGAACCATCATTGTAGCCCTTAGCCAGGTTGTAATGTGTTACATGTGTATTGAGGAACCATCATTGTAGCCCTTAGCCAGGTTGTAATGTGTTACATGTATAATGAGGAACCATCATTGTAACAAACAGCCCACGTTGTAATGTGTTACATGCATAATGAGGAACCATCATTGTAACAAACAGCCTACGTTGTAATGTGTTACATGTATATTGAGGAACCATCATTGTAACAAACAGCCTACGTTGTAATGTGTTACATGTATAATGAGGAACCATCATTGTAACAAACAGCCTACGTTGTAATGTGTTACATGTATAATGAGGAACCATCATTGTAACAAACAGCCCATACTGTAATGTGTTATGTGTAAATTGAGGAACCATCATTGTAACAAACAGCCTACATTGTAACGTGTTACATGTATATTGAGGAACCATTATTGTAACACACAGCCTACGTTGTAATGTGTTACATGTATATTGAGGAACCATCATTGTAACACACAGCCTACGTTGAAATGTGTTACTTGTATATTGAGGAACCCTCATTGTAACACACAGCCTACGTTGTAATGTGTCACATGTATAATGAGGAACCATCATTGTAACAAACAGCCTACGTTGTAATGTGTTACATGTATATTGAGGAACCATCATTGTAACAAACACCCTACGTTGTAATGTGTTACATGTATAATGAGGAACCATCATTGTAACAAACAGCCCACACTGTAACGTGTTATGTATAAATTGAGGAACCATCATTGTAACAAACAGCCGACATTGTAATGTGTTACATGTATATTGAGGAATCATTATTGTAACACTTAGCCTACGTTGTAATGTGTTACATGTATAATGAGGAACCATCATTGTAACACACAGCCTACGTTGTAATGTGTTACATGTATATTGAGGAACCATTATTGTAACACTTAGCCTACGTTGTAATGTGTTACATGTATAATGAGGAACCATCATTGTAACAAACAGCCTACGTTGTAATGTGTTACATGTATATTGAGGAACCCTCATTGTAACACACAGCCTACGTTGTAATGTGTTACTTGTATATTGAGGAACCCTCATTGTAACACACAGCCTACGTTGTAATGTGTTACATGTATAATGAGGAACCATCATTGTAACACACAGCCTACGTTGTAATGTGTCACATGTATAATGAGGAACCATCATTGTAACACACAGCCTACGTTGTAATGTGTTACTTGTATATTGAGGAACCCTCATTGTAACACACAGCCTACGTTGTAATGTGTCACATGTATAATGAGGAATCATCATTGTAACAAACAGCCTACGTTGTAATGTGTTACATGTTTAATGAGGAACCATCATTGTAACAAACAGCCTACGTTGTAATGTGTTACATGTATATTGAGGAACCATCATTGTAACAAACAGCCTACGTTGTAATGTGTTACATGTATATTGAGGAACCATCATTGTAACAAACAGCCTACGTTGTAATGTGTTACATATATAATGAGGAACCATCATTGTAACAAACAGCCTACATTGTAATGTGTTACATGTGTATTGAGGAACCATCATTGTAACCCTTAGCCAGGTTGTAATGTGTTACATGTATATTGAGGAACCCTCATTGTAACACACAGCCTACGTTGTAATGTGTTACATGTGTATTGAGGAACCCTCATTGTAACACACAGCCTACGTTGTAATATGTTGCATGTGTATTGAGGAACCATCATTGTAACCCTTAGCCAGGTCCTAATGTGTTACATGTGTATTGAGGAACCATCATTGTAACCCTTAGCCAGGTTGTAATGTGTTACATGTATAATGAGGAACCATCATTGTAACAAACAGCCTACATTGTAATGTGTTACATGTATAATGAGGAACCATCATTGTAACAAACAGCCTACGTTGTAATGTGTTACATGTATATTGAGGAACCAACATTGTAACAAACAGCCTACGTTGTAATGTGTTACATGTATAATGAGGAACCATCATTGTAACAAACAGCCTACGTTGTAATGTGTTACATGTATATTGAGGAACCATCATTGTAACAAACAGCCTACATTCTAATGTGTTACATGTATATTGAGGAACCATCATTGTAACAAACAGCCTACATTGTAATGTGTTACATGACAAATGAGGAACCATCATTGTAACAAACAGCCTACATTGTAATGTGTCACATGTATATTGAGGAACCATTAATGTAACACACAGCCTACGTTGTAATGTATTACTTGTATATTGAGGAACCCTCATTGTAACACACAGCCTATGTTGTAATGTGTTACATGTATAATGAGGAACCATCATTGTAACACACAGCCTACGTTGTAATGTGTTACATGTGTATTGAGGAACCATCATTGTAACCCTTAGCGAGGTTGTAATGTGTTACATGTGTATTGAGGAACCATCATTGTAGCCCTTAGCCAGGTTGTAATGTGTTACATGTATAATGAGGAACCATCATTGTAACAAACAGCCCACGTTGTAATGTGTTACATGCATAATGAGGAACCATCATTGTAACAAACAGCCTACGTTGTAATGTGTTACATGTATATTGAGGAACCATCATTGTAACAAACAGCCTACGTTGTAATGTGTTACATGTATAATGAGGAACCATCATTATAACAAACAGCCCACACTGTAATGTGTTATGTGTAAATTGAGGAACCATCATTGTAACACACAGCCTACATTGTAATGTGTTACATGTATATTGAGGAATCATTATTGTAACACTTAGCCTACGTTGTAATGTGTTACATGTATATTGAGGAACCATCATTGTAACACACAGCCTACGTTGTAATGTGTTACTTGTATATTGAGGAACCCTCATCGTAACAAACAGCCTACGTTGTAATGTGTTACATGTATATTGAGGAACCATCATTGTAACAAACAGCCTACGTTGTAATGTGTTACATGTATATTGAGGAACCATCATTGTAACAAACAGCCTACGTTGTAATGTGTTACATGTATAATCAGGAACCATCATTGTAACAAACAGCCCACACTGTAATGTGTTATGTGTAAATTGAGGAACCATCATTGTAACAAACAGCCTACGTTGTAATGTGTTACATGTATATTGAGGAACCATCATTGTAACACACAGCTTACGTTGTAATGTGTTACTTGTATATTGAGGAACCCTCATTGTAACACACAGCCTACGTTGTAATGTGTTACTTGTGTATTGAGGAACCCTCATTGTAACACACAGCCTACGTTGTAATGTGTTACTTGTATATTGAGGAACCCTCATTGTAACAAACAGCCTACGTTGTAATGTGTTACTTGTGTATTGAGGAACCCTCATTGTAACACACGGCCTACGTTGTAATGTGTTACATGTGTATTGAGGAACCATCATTGTAACCCTTAGCCAGGTTGTAATGTGTTACATGTATATTGAGGAACCATCATTGTACCAAACAGCCTAAATTGTAATGTGTTACATGTATATTGAGGAACCATTATTGTAACACTTAGCCTACGTTGTAATGTGTTACATGTATATTGAGGAACCCTCATTGTAACACTTAGCCTACGTTGTAATGTGTTACTTGTATATTGAGCAACCCTCATTGTAACACACAGCCTACGTTGTAATGTGTTACATGTATAATGAGGAACCATCATTGTAACAAACATGCCTACGTTGTAATGTGTTACATGTATAATGAGGAACCATCATTGTAACAAACAGCCTACGTTGTAATGTGTTACATGTATAATGAGGAACCATCATTGTAACAAACAGCCCACACTGTAATGTGTTATGTGTAAATTGAGGAACCATCATTGTAACAAACAGCCTACATTGTAACGTGTTACATGTATATTGAGGAACCATTATTGTAACACACAGCCTACGTTGTAATGTGTTACATGTATATTGAGGAACCATCATTGTAACACACAGCCTACGTTGTAATGTGTTACTTGTATATTGAGGAACCCTCATTGTAACACACAGCCTACGTTGTAATGTGTCACGTGTATAATGAGGAATCATCATTGTAACAAACAGCCTACATTGTAATGTGTTACATGTATATTGAGCAACCATTATTGTAACCTTTAGCCTACGTTGTAATGTGTTACATGTATATTGAGGAACCCTCATTGTAACACTTAGCCTACGTTGTAATGTGTTACATGTATAATGAGGAACCATCATTGTAACAAACATGCCTACGTTGTAATGTGTTACATGTATATTGAGGAACCATCATTGTAACCCTTAGCCAGGTTGTAATGTGTTACATGTGTATTGAGGAACCATCATTGTAACCCTTAGCCAGGTTGTAATGTGTTACATGTATATTGAGGAACCCTCATTGTAACACACAGCCTACGTTGTAATGTGTTACATGTGTATTGAGGAACCCTCATTGTAACACACAGCCTACGTTGTAATATGTTGCATGTGTATTGAGGAACCATCATTGTAACCCTTAGCCAGGTCCTAATGTGTTACATGTGTATTGAGGAACCATCATTGTAACCCTTAGCCAGGTTGTAATGTGTTACATGTATAATGAGGAACCATCATTGTAACAAACAGCCTACATTGTAATGTGTTACATGTATAATGAGGAACCATCATTGTAACAAACAGCCTACGTTGTAATGTGTTACATGTATATTGAGGAACCAACATTGTAACAAACAGCCTACGTTGTAATGTGTTACATGTATAATGAGGAACCATCATTGTAACAAACAGCCTACGTTGTAATGTGTTACATGTATATTGAGGAACCATCATTGTAACAAACAGCCTACATTCTAATGTGTTACATGTATATTGAGGAACCATCATTGTAACAAACAGCCTACATTGTAATGTGTTACATGACAAATGAGGAACCATCATTGTAACAAACAGCCTACATTGTAATGTGTTACATGTATATTGAGGAACCATTAATGTAACACACAGCCTACGTTGTAATGTGTTACATGTATTTTTGAGGAACCATCATTGTAACACACAGCCTACGTTGTAATGTATTACTTGTATATTGAGGAACCCTCATTGTAACACACAGCCTATGTTGTAATGTGTTACATGTATAATGAGGAACCATCATTGTAACACACAGCCTACGTTGTAATGTGTTACATGTGTATTGAGGAACCATCATTGTAACCCTTAGCGAGGTTGTAATGTGTTACATGTGTATTGAGGAACCATCATTGTAGCCCTTAGCCAGGTTGTAATGTGTTACATGTATAATGAGGAACCATCATTGTAACAAACAGCCCACGTTGTAATGTGTTACATGCATAATGAGGAACCATCATTGTAACAAACAGCCTACGTTGTAATGTGTTACATGTATATTGAGGAACCATCATTGTAACAAACAGCCTACGTTGTAATGTGTTACATGTATAATGAGGAACCATCATTGTAACAAACAGCCCACACTGTAATGTGTTATGTGTAAATTGAGGAACCATCATTGTAACACACAGCCTACATTGTAATGTGTTACATGTATATTGAGGAATCATTATTGTAACACTTAGCCTACGTTGTAATGTGTTACATGTATATTGAGGAACCATCATTGTAACACACAGCCTACGTTGTAATGTGTTACTTGTATATTGAGGAACCCTCATCGTAACAAACAGCCTACGTTGTAATGTGTTACATGTATATTGAGGAACCATCATTGTAACAAACAGCCTACGTTGTAATGTGTTACATGTATATTGAGGAACCATCATTGTAACAAACAGCCTACGTTGTAATGTGTTACATGTATAATCAGGAACCATCATTGTAACAAACAGCCCACACTGTAATGTGTTATGTGTAAATTGAGGAACCATCATTGTAACAAACAGCCTACGTTGTAATGTGTTACATGTATATTGAGGAACCATCATTGTAACACACAGCTTACGTTGTAATGTGTTACTTGTATATTGAGGAACCCTCATTGTAACACACAGCCTACGTTGTAATGTGTTACTTGTGTATTGAGGAACCCTCATTGTAACAAACATGCCTACGTTGTAATGTGTTACATGTGTATTGAGGAACCATCATTGTAACCCTTAGCCAGGTTGTAATGTGTTACATGTATATTGAGGAACCATCATTGTAACAAACAGCCCACACTGTAATGTGTTATGTATAAATTGAGGAACCATCATTGTAACAAACAGCCTACATTGTAACGTGTTACATGTATATTGAGGAACCATTATTGTAACACACAGCCTACGTTGTAATGTGTTACATGTATATTGAGGAACCATCATTGTAACACACAGCCTACGTTGTAATGTGTTACTTGTATATTGAGGAACCCTCATTGTAACACACAGCCTACGTTGTAATGTGTCACGTGTATAATGAGGAATCATCATTGTAACAAACAGCCTACATTGTAATGTGTTACATGTATATTGAGCAACCATTATTGTAACCTTTAGCCTACGTTGTAATGTGTTACATGTATAATGAGGAACCATCATTGTAACAAACAGCCTACGTTGTAATGTGTTATGTATAAATTGAGGAACCATCATTGTAACAAACATGCCTACGTTGTAATGTGTTACATGTATAATGAGGAACCATCATTGTAACAAACAGCCTACGTTGTAATGTGTTACATGTATAATGAGGAACCATCATTGTAACAAACAGCCTACATTGTAACGTGTTACATGTATATTGAGGAACCATTATTGTAACACACAGCCTACGTTGTAATGTGTTACATGTATATTGAGGAACCATCATTGTAACACACAGCCTACGTTGAAATGTGTTACTTGTATATTGAGGAACCCTCATTGTAACACAAAGCCTACGTTGTAATGTGTCACATGTATAATGAGGAATCATCATTGTAACAAACAGTCCACACTGTAATGTGTTATGTGTAAATTGAGGAACCATCATTGTAACAAACAGCCTACATTGTATTGTTTTACATGTATATTGAGCAACCATTATTGTAACCCTTAGCCTACGTTGTAATGTGTTACATGTATAATGAGGAACCATCATTGTAACAAACAGCCTACGTTGTAATGTGTTACATGTATATTGAGGAACCATCATTGTAACAAACACCCTACGTTGTAATGTGTTACATGTATAATGAGGAACCATCATTGTAACAAACAGCCCACACTGTAACGTGTTATGTATAAATTGAGGAACCATCATTGTAACAAACAGCCGACATTGTAATGTGTTACATGTATATTGAGGAATCATTATTGTAACACTTAGCCTACGTTGTAATGTGTTACATGTATAATGAGGAACCATCATTGTAACACACAGCCTACGTTGTAATGTGTTACATGTATATTGAGGAACCATTATTGTAACACTTAGCCTACGTTGTAATGTGTTACATGTATAATGAGGAACCATCATTGTAACAAACAGCCTACGTTGTAATGTGTTACATGTATATTGAGGAACCCTCATTGTAACACACAGCCTACGTTGTAATGTGTTACTTGTATATTGAGGAACCCTCATTGTAACACACAGCCTACGTTGTAATGTGTTACATGTATAATGAGGAACCATCATTGTAACACACAGCCTACGTTGTAATGTGTCACATGTATAATGAGGAACCATCATTGTAACACACAGCCTACGTTGTAATGTGTTACTTGTATATTGAGGAACCCTCATTGTAACACACAGCCTACGTTGTAATGTGTCACATGTATAATGAGGAATCATCATTGTAACAAACAGCCTACGTTGTAATGTGTTACATGTTTAATGAGGAACCATCATTGTAACAAACAGCCTACGTTGTAATGTGTTACATGTATATTGAGGAACCATCATTGTAACAAACAGCCTACGTTGTAATGTGTTACATATATAATGAGGAACCATCATTGTAACAAACAGCCTACATTGTAATGTGTTACATGTATATTGAGGAACCATCATTGTAACCCTTAGCCAGGTTGTAATGTGTTACATGTGTATTGAGGAACCATCATTGTAACCCTTAGCCAGGTTGTAATGTGTTACATGTATATTGAGGAACCCTCATTGTAACACACAGCCTACGTTGTAATGTGTTACATGTGTATTGAGGAACCCTCATTGTAACACACAGCCTACGTTGTAATATGTTGCATGTGTATTGAGGAACCATCATTGTAACCCTTAGCCAGGTCCTAATGTGTTACATGTGTATTGAGGAACCATCATTGTAACCCTTAGCCAGGTTGTAATGTGTTACATGTATAATGAGGAACCATCATTGTAACAAACATGCCTACGTTGTAATGTGTTACATGTATAATGAGGAACCATCATTGTCACAAACAGCCTACGTTGTAATGTGTTACATGTATAATGAGGAACCATCATTGTAACAAACAGCCCATACTGTAATGTGTTATGTGTAAATTGAGGAACCATCATTGTAACAAACAGCCTACATTGTAACGTGTTACATGTATATTGAGGAACCATTATTGTAACACACAGCCTACGTTGTAATGTGTTACATGTATATTGAGGAACCATCATTGTAACACACAGCCTACGTTGAAATGTGTTACTTGTATATTGAGGAACCCTCATTGTAACACACAGCCTACGTTGTAATGTGTCACATGTATAATGAGGAATCATCATTGTAACAAACAGTCCACACTGTAATGTGTTATGTGTAAATTGAGGAACCATCATTGTAACAAACAGCCTACATTGTATTGTGTTACATGTATATTGAGCAACCATTATTGTAACCCTTAGCCTACGTTGTAATGTGTTACATGTATAATGAGGAACCATCATTGTAACAAACAGCCTACGTTGTAATGTGTTACATGTATATTGAGGAACCATCATTGTAACAAACACCCTACGTTGTAATGTGTTACATGTATAATGAGGAACCATCATTGTAACAAACAGCCCACACTGTAATGTGTTATGTATAAATTGAGGAACCATCATTGTAACAAACAGCCGACATTGTAATGTGTTACATGTATATTGAGGAATCATTATTGTAACACTTAGCCTACGTTGTAATGTGTTACATGTATAATGAGGAACCATCATTGTAACACACAGCCTACGTTGTAATGTGTTACATGTATATTGAGGAACCATTATTGTAACACTTAGCCTACGTTGTAATGTGTTACATGTATAATGAGGAACCATCATTGTAACAAACAGCCTACGTTGTAATGTGTTACATGTATATTGAGGAACCCTCATTGTAACACACAGCCTACGTTGTAATGTGTTACTTGTATATTGAGGAACCCTCATTGTAACACACAGCCTACGTTGTAATGTGTTACATGTATAATGAGGAACCATCATTGTAACACACAGCCTACGTTGTAATGTGTCACATGTATAATGAGGAACCATCATTGTAACAAACAGCCTACGTTGTAATGTGTTACTTGTATATTGAGGAACCCTCATTGTAACACACAGCCTACGTTGTAATGTGTTACATGTATAATGAGGAACCATCATTGTAACACACAGCCTACGTTGTAATGTGTCACATGTATAATGAGGAACCATCATTGTAACACACAGCCTACGTTGTAATGTGTTACTTGTATATTGAGGAACCCTCATTGTAACACACAGCCTACGTTGTAATGTGTTACATGTATAATGAGGAACCATCATTGTAACACACAGCCTACGTTGTAATGTGTTACATGTGTATTGAGGAACCCTCATTGTAACACACAGCCTACGTTGTAATATGTTGCATGTGTATTGAGGAACCATCATTGTAACCCTTAGCCAGGTCCTAATGTGTTACATGTGTATTGAGGAACCATCATTGTAACCCTTAGCCAGGTTGTAATGTGTTACATGTATATTGAGGAACCCTCATTGTAACACACAGCCTACATTGTAATGTGTTAGTTGTATATTGAGGAACCCTCATTGTAACACACAGCCTACGTTGTAATGTGTTACATGTGTATTGAGGAACCATCATTGTAACACACAGCCTACATTGTAATGTGTTAGTTGTATATTGAGGAACCCTCATTGTAACACACAGCCTACGTTGTAATGTGTCACATGTATAATGAGGAATCATCATTGTAACAAACAGCCTACGTTGTAATGTGTTACATGTTTAATGAGGAACCATCATTGTAACAAACAGCCTACGTTGTAATGTGTTACATGTATATTGAGGAACCATCATTGTAACAAACAGCCTACGTTGTAATGTGTTACATATATAATGAGGAACCATCATTGTAACAAACAGCCTACATTGTAATGTGTTACATGTATATTGAGGAACCATCATTGTAACCCTTAGCCAGGTTGTAATGTGTTACATGTGTATTGAGGAACCATCATTGTAACCCTTAGCCAGGTTGTAATGTGTTACATGTGTATTGAGGAACCCTCATTGTAACACACAGCCTACGTTGTAATATGTTGCATGTGTATTGAGGAACCATCATTGTAACCCTTAGCCAGGTCCTAATGTGTTACATGTGTATTGAGGAACCATCATTGTAACCCTTAGCCAGGTTGTAATGTGTTACATGTATATTGAGGAACCCTCATTGTAACACAGCCTACATTGTAATGTGTTACTTGTATATTGAGGAACCCTCATTGTAACACACAGCCTACGTTGTAATGTGTTACATGTGTATTGAGGAACCCTCATTGTAACAAACAGCCTACATTGTAATGTGTTACATGTATATTGAGGAACCCTCATTGTAACACACAGCCTACATTGTAATGTGTTAGTTGTATATTGAGGAACCCTCATTGTAACACACAGCCTACGTTGTAATGTGTTACATGTGTATTGAGGAACCATCAAACCGGGCTGTGTCATTCCCTGGTCGTAGTAAAACATACGAAAAGTAACGCACTAAAGTTCGTGTCTAAACCGCGTCATCGTGGGCCAGGCTGTGATCACGTGATATAGTCGCTGGCTGTAGCGAAAACCCAAAAATGGCCGACGTTTCTTTTATTCTCAGTGGAAAATGAAACATTTTAAGATAGTTTAGCCATTGAAATGCGGTTTGATAACATTTCTAACGAGAAATATGCATTTTGTTGCCATGATATTGGTTCACTGAATGTGTACGATCTGTAGTTTATAAGTTAATACGAAGTTATTGCGAAGCCTATACAGTTTCTGTTGTTGCTATGGCGGTTGCTGGGGACACTGCTATCGCGAAGAAGTTTTCTTGTGTGTCCATCCAACTCATTCATGTTTATTTAATGGAGTAGATCAAATATTTCATTATGTAAACAGGATACATGGGAGTCAGGCTGGCCAACACTCCAAGATGTAAGCTTGGGGAAATCCCTGTCGTCAGTTTCTCTGGTTTTGCAGATGAACCTTCATTTTCTTCTACCACCAGTAATTCCAAAAGGTATTTTTTCTCAATTCAAAACTTTATTGAAGACTCAGGGTCCATAACAGACAAAGACAAATAGGTTGTAGTGGCTATCTTAAGTTTCTAGTAAGGCATACTGTCGGTCTTAATTCGTATTTTCTAAAGCACTTCCGGTGAGGGATGACGTCACACTGTTGACGCGTTGAGCAGGCATTTGGCTTGACACCGGCAACGGGAAAACAACGGTGGAGGCTCGCTCCCATCGATTTTAATAAAATATATTTTTATTGAACATTGTTCACATTCATGTACAGATTCTTGAAGAAAGTTCATTATAAAACAAACATGGCAAATACACATCCATCCAAAAATACATAGAGATATCCAGAGTGCCAAAGGGAACAGTATGTAAACATTTCTATACAGTATATCAGGAAGTGCACAGAGGTTGAATGTCACATGACAAATATACGGTAATGTATTATGAAAATAAGGGTACAAACAATAATACATTAAATACATGAAATAATAAACCATAGTCCATCATACAAGGGGGAAGTAATAAGGATATCAGTCTTCTGATTCAGTGGGAAAATGTCTTAACACCTCATAAATCTTTAGTGCTTTTGTATCGGTCATTAGTTTTAAAGATTTCAAGTATAATCTAAATTCATTTAAAAAACAACACATTTGGGGGACGACTTTAAGTATCTATTTTTATGAATAAAGAATTTGGCTAAGCAGAGGATTACATTACAACAGAGTTCATCGTTTTTGTTTTGCAAAATAATACCAAATGCTATATTGTCTCTAGAAATCGAAGTTGGAAAGGACAAAATCCTTTGCTTTATCCATTTGTGAATGTCAAGCCAGAACACAAGTACCACGCCACATGAGAAAAATACATGGTCCGTAGTTTCTACGTTATTTTCACAAAATGAACATATGTTATCGTCAAAACCAAACCGTGATCTAAGTAGTTCTTTGGAGGGATATATGTTATTCATCATTTTGAAGTGTGTTTCCTTCGCTTTGGGGGGCGGGGGGGATAGGAAATGTTAGATACATTGTTCTCAATTTAATAACCGAATTTTTATCGAATTTGTGTAAAATGTCCTTTTTGTTTTGTCTTTCAGGGAATACGTTTTCAGTGAGACAGTTTATAATAAAATGATTATCACATTTTTTGTCCAAGATTAAAAACCCTTGAACTGACAGTGGGGCCAATCGTGGCTGTATAGGTTGGTGAGTCATTATATTTGTCATCAGAGATAGAAAATTCTTTGGGGAGTGCTTTATGTAATTTAGTAAAGTCTGATTTGGAAGGCTTGAAAGTATGTTTAGTCTGGAATTGTTCATAATTTAATAAATTACCACTAGGATCCATTAGATCAACTGTTGACCATATATTTTCCTCATACCAATCTTTAAAGAATAAAGACTTGTTCCGATACTATATATATCTATTATTCCAAAGTACAGTGGTGTGGGGTGAAACGTTATGTACATATAACATTCTCCAATACAACAGTATCTGTTTATGGAACTCTGATAATGAAACAGGAAGTTTATCAATATTATAGTCAATTCTGAGTAGTAATTCGAAAAGGTAGACCAGATGTTGAGTCGTCAAAAAGTCAGTAGGTGGAGCTGTTAAGTGTATGACTATGCTGCTGTCCGAGAACCCTAACACTAACCCAACACGTAGCCTCACCTGTAGTGGAGGGAAGATGTTACGCACTGCAGAGGATTGCGCAGGCGCTCTGAATCGCTCGTGTCGTGGGACATTCGTAGGTTTATCCACGAAAAATCGTGTATAAATTTTCGTATAATATCACACGAACCGATTCATGAGAATACGTTGGTAACACACAGCCTACGTTGTAATGTGTTACATGTACAAAACCCAATTCCAATGAAGTTGGGACGTTGTGTAAAACGTGAACAAAAACAGGAGACAATTATTTGCAAATCCTTTTCGACCAATACTGTTACGGCTCGCCCACTCACTCTGCGCCGTGGCCCGCCCATCCCGCGCCGGCAGCCAATCAGCTCGTCAGGGCCGGGCTTAGTCGTCAGGGCTGGCCTTAAGTTTGCTGGTCTCCCAGCGCCCGTTGTCAGTTCGTGTCGTAACCTCCTGGCGGGAGCGGTTACTCTTCCCTCCCGGTCCCTTTCTCTCCGAGTTTATCTCAGCCCTTGGTTTCCTGTTTTCTTTGTGAAGTTTCCCTGTGGAAGTATCCTGCCGTGTTCCCAGTTTGGATTACCCGCGAGTTTTTTCTTGGACTTCCTGTTTTCTTAGTCGCTCATTGTCCTCCTGTGTTGACCGTTGTATGAGCAAGTAATAAAGTACGCCAGTTTCGGCTAACCCCATCTCTGTCTGGTGTCGTGCGCTTGAGGTCTTCCACAAACCCTAACAGTACGAACTGACCATGACGACCCCAGCCGGCACAGAGAGCGTACCGACCAGTCCGGTTCAAGCAGCTCTCATCAGACAGATCCAACTGACCAACACCCACACCCAGCAGCTAGAGGCGGCCTCTGCTGCGGTGAGGGATCTTCAGACTCAGGTCCCGCCCCTCCAGGCCTGTGCGGGTAACCTAACGAGCCAGAAGGCGGCGTTGGCGAGCCAACAAGCAGATATCCTGCGGTAGTTGCAGACCATCATGGCGGCTCTCACCACCCAGCCGCCGGGCCAGCCTGACCCTGGAGTCGTGGGTAGCCCGCCCCCTGGGCCCGCTGCCCCAGTTAACCCTGTGGGGCTCAACCCAGTTCCCCGGGAGCTGTGCCTCTCCAGCCCACGACCATTTGATGGCGACTTTGAGACCCGTGCCACGTTCATCATGCAGTGTGAGCTGGTCTTCCTGCACCAACCCAGCATGTTCACGTCTGATGCTGCCCGGGTCACTTACGTGACCAACCTGCTCACAGGCCGAGCAGCTCAGTGGGCCATTGCTTCCTGGTCCATGAGGGCCAGTTTCTGCCTCACCTACAAGGAGTTTGTGGCGGAACTACAGAAGGTTTTCCACCATCCAGTCGGTGGCCAGGACCCTGGTGCTCGGCTGAGCAGTATCCAGCAGGGCAGTAGCAGTGTCACAGACTACTCAGTGGAGTTCAGGATGGCCGCAGCAGAGAGCGGCTGGAACGACCAGTCACTTCGGGTCACCTTCCGGAGAGGTCTCAGCGAGGCTGTCAAGGACCAGCTAGCCACCCGGGAGGAGCCCACCTCCCTCGATGACCTGATCAAACTCGCCATCCGCATCGACGGACGCCTCCGGGAGAGGAGGCGCGAGCGAGCCCTGCGTGGATCCCTGTCCATTCCCCAGTCGTCCAGCACTCCTGACAGGACCCCTACTCCTGTTCGCCCCACTTTCCCTGTGGCCGTTTCTCCCTCCGCGCCCCAGACCACGACGGGGGAGGAACCTATGCAGCTGGGGCGCACGCGCCTTAGTCCGGCCGAACGGGAGGCCCGGTTCAAGGCGGGTCAATGCCTCTACTGTGACCAGAAGGGACATCTGATCAGCGGTTGCCCCACTCGGCCAAAAGACTAGGCTCACTGGGGCCCGGGAGATCCTAGTGAGCCGCCTTTCCTCTTCCCGCCGTCCTGCTCCACAGAACCATCTAGTTAGTGTTACCCTGGCCTGGGCTGACCAGCGGCTCACGGTGGGTGCACTCCTCGACTCGGGGGCTGGTGAGTGTTTCCTGGACTCAGAGTTTGCTGCCCAGGCTAACATCCCGCTAGAGATGCTGGAGAAGCCCATGGAGGCCTTCGCGCTGGACGAGCACTGCCTGACCAGCGTCACCCAACGCACCCACCCTGTCTCTCTCACCATAGCAGGTAACCATGTGGAGAGACTTCGGTTCTACATCATCCAGTCCCCGTTAGTCCCTGTGATCCTGGGCGTCCGTGGTTCATGCAGCATGAGCCGCACATCGCCTGGGCCTCCGGTACCATCATGGAGTGGAGCTCCTCCTGTCATGCCCAATGTTCTCCAGGCTGCTCCCGGCCCGTCCCCCCAACGTGCCCCTAGTGCCCCGCCTCCCGACCTCTCCTCTGTTCCCCCTGAATACCATGAGCTAGGTGAGGTTTTCAGCAAGACCCGGGCCCAATCATAAGGCCGATGAGGAGGAAGTCCTCATCGGCCTTATGACTGTGCTATCGACCTCCACTCTGGGGCACCCCTTCCCAGCAGTCGTCTGTACAGTCTGACCATCCCCGTGAAGCCTGCGATGGACGAGTACATCTCTGAGTCCTTGGCAGCGGGGCTCATTCAGCCCTCGTCCTCCCAGGTGGCAGCTGGATTCTTTTTCATGAAGAAGAAGGAGGATGGGGGGCCTCCGACCCTGCATTGACTATCGCCAACTCAATGAGATAACCATCAAGAACAAATACCCCGTTCCCCTCATGAGTTCCACCCTTGAGCCCCTCACCCAAGCTACAGTCTTCACTAAGCTGGACCTCCGGTGTGCCTATCATCTGGTCCGGATCCGGGAGGGGGACGAGTGGAAGACAGCCTTTAAGACGCCCCGGGGTCATTATGAGTACCTGGTCATGCCATTCGGCCTCACCAACGCCCCGGCGGTATTCCAGGCTCTCATGAATGATATTCTCCGCGACATGCTCGACAAGTTCGTTGTGGTCTACCTCGATGACATCCTCATCTTCTCCAGGACCCTCGAGGAACATGTCCAGCATGTCCGCCGGGTACTCGAACGTCTCCTCCGGAACCGGCTCTTCGCCAAGGCAGAGAAGTGCCGGTTCCATTCCCCTTCCGTTGACTACCTGGGCTTCGTCGTTGAGAGGGGACAGACCCGGGCCGACCCCCGCAAGATCCAGGCTGTGGTGGACTGGCCTGATCCCACATCCCGGAAGGAATTACAGAGCTTCCTCGGGTTTGCGAACTTCTATAGGAGGTTCATCAGGAACTACAGCCGCGTGGCAGAACCTCTCACCAGGCTGACCTCCCCCTCCCAGCCATTCATCTGGTTCTCTGGCTGCCCGCTCTGCGTTCCAGTCCCTCAAGGAGAGGTTCACCAGCTCCCCGGTCCTGTTCCACCCCAACCTCAAGAGACAGTTCATCGTGAAGGTGGACGCTTCGGAAACCGGGTCAGGGGCTGTCCTCTCCCAGCGGTCAGCGTCTAACCAGAAGGTCCATCCATGCGCCTCCTTCTCTCGCCGGTTCCTCCCCGCCGAGGAGAACTACGATGTTGGGAACCGGGAGCTGCTGGCAGTGGTGGCTGCTCTGGAGGAGTGGCGCCATTGGCTGGAGGGGATGGAACAGCCGTTCACCATCTGGACTGATCATAAGAACTTGACGTTCATCCGGGCAACCAAACGTCTCAATGGTCGACAGGCACGGTGGGCCAGCTTCCTCAGTCGGTTTGACTTCACGCTGACTTATCGCCCCGGGTCCCGCAACACGAAGGCAGACTCCCTGTCCTGACAACACCCGAGGAGGGAGCCAGCTACAGAGGAGCCGGTTCCCATCCTTCCTGAGGCCAGGGTGGTTGGCGTGGTTACCTGGGGCATCGAGACCGTGGTCAGGCAGGCGTTGCGCTCCCATCCCGCCCCGAGCCACGTGCCTCCACGCCGCCTGTTCGTCCTGGACTCAGTCCGGTCCCGGGTTCTTCAGTGGGGCCATGCCAGTCGGTTTGCTTGCCACCTGGGTGTCCACCGCACCTTCACCTTCCTGGCTCGGCGTTTCTGGTGGTCCACCATGAGGAACGACGTCAGGGACTTCGTAAGGGCCTGCTCTGTCTGTGCTTGCAGCAAGGCCTCTCACCAGGCACCTGCGGGTCTGCTGCAGCCCCTCCCAACTCCAAGCCGGCCCTGGTCCCATGTGGCGTTGGATTTTGTCTCCGGACTGCCTCCCTCCCAGGGTAACACTGTGATCCTGACAGTGGTGGACCGCTTCAGTAAGGGAGTGCACCTGGTGGCCCTCCCCAAACTCCCATCGGCTTCTGAGATGGCGGACCTCCTGACGAGTCACGTGTTCCATCTCCACGGCCTTCCCCTGGACGTCGTCTCGGACCAAGGGCCCCAGTTCGTCTCCCAGGTATGGCGGGCCTTTTGTAAGGGGTTGGGTGCCTCTGTTAGTCTCTCCTCTGGATATCACCCACAGACTAACGGGCAGACGGAGAGGATGAACCAGAGCGTGGAGTCTGCCCTCCAGTGCATGGCCGCCAAGAAGCCCAGCTCCTGGAGCCGGTTCCTCCCCTGGGTCGAGTATGCCATCAACTCCCTGGTCAGCTCTGCCACCAGCCTCTCACCTTTTGAGGTGTCCCTGGGCTACCAGCAGCCTCTCTTTGCTGTGCAGGAGTTGGGAGTGGCAGTTCCCTCCATGCAGGTCCATCTGAACCGGTGTCGCCGCGTCTGGGAGGTGACCAGAGCTGCTCTGCTCCAGGCAGCTGAGCGCGCCAGTCGGGGAGCCAACCAATGCCGGTCCCCAGCACCTACGTACCAACCAGGCCAAAGGGTGTGGCTGTCCTCGAAGGATCTCCCGCTTCAGTCCACCACGAAGAAGCTGAACCCCCGGTTTGTCGGGCCCTTTGAGATCAGGAAGGTGCTCAGTCCCGCGGTGGTGAGTCTGAAGCTTCCGGCTTCCTTGAAGATCCATCCTGTTTTTCAAGTGTCGCGGGTTAAGCCTGTCTCCCACAGTCCTCTGATGCCTCCGGCCCCAGCTCTGCCTCCCCCTGAGATCGTGGATGGGCACCCCCAGTGGAAGGTCCGCCGGCTGATGGACGTCCGTCGCCGAGGACGGGGGTTCCAGTATTTGGTGGACTGGGAAGGCTATGGTCCGGAGGAACGTAGCTGGGTCTCCCGCCAGCTCATCCTGGACCCTGGGCTGCTCACTGAGTTTCATCATTCCCATCTCGACAAGCCGGGCAAGTCGCCTTGTGGCTCCCGTGGAGGGGGGGGGGTACTGTTACGGCTCGTCGTGGCCCGCCCAACCCGCGCCGGCAGGCAATCAGCTCGTCAGGGCCGGGCTTAGCCGTCAGGGCTGGGCTTAGCCGTCAGGGCTGGGCTTAAATTTGCTGGTCTCCCAGCGCCTGTTGTCAGTTCATGCCATAACCTCCTCGCAGCAGTGGTTACTCTTCTCTCCGAGTTTATCTCAGCCCTTGGTTTATGTTTTTTTTCTTGGACTTCCTGTTTTCTTAGTCGCTCATTGCCCTCCTGTGTTGACCGTTATATGAGCTAGTAATAAAGTACGCCAGTTTTGGCTAACCCCATCTCTGCATGGTGTCGTGCGCTTGGGGTCTTCCACAAACCATAACAAATACACTACAAAGACAAGATATTTAATGTTTAAACTGATAAACTTTGTTGTTTTTTTCAAATATTCACTCATTTTGAATGTGATGCCTGCAACACGTTCCAAAGAAGCTGGGACAGGGGCAACACAAGACTGGGAAAGTTGAGGAATGCTCAAAAAACACCTGTTTGGAACATTCCACAGGTGAACAGGTTAACTGGAAACAGGTGAGTGTCATGATTGGGTATAAAAGGAGCATCCCCAAAAGGCTCAGCCGTTCACAAGCAAGGATGGGGCGAGGTTCACCACTTTGTGAACAACTGTGTGAGCAAATAGTCCAACAGTTTAAGAACAACGTTTCTCAACGTACAACTACAAGGAATTTAGGGATTTCATCATCTACAGCTCATAATATCATCACAAGATTCAGAGAATCCGGAGAAATCTCTGCACGTAAGCGGCAAGGCCCAAAACCAACATTGAATGCCCGTGACCTTCGACCCCTCAGGAGGCACTGCATTAAAAACCAACATCATTGTGTAAAGGATATTACCACGTAGGCTCAGGAGCACTTGGGAAAACCATCGTCAGTTAACACAGTTCGTCGCTACATCTACAAGTGCAAGTTAAAACACTACCATGCAAAGCCAAAGCCAGATATCAACACCACCCAGAAACGCCGCCGGCTTCTCTGGACCCGAGCTCATCTGAGATGGACTGACGCAAAGTGGACAAGTGTGCTGTGGTCTGACGAGTCCACATCTCAAATTGTTTTTGGAAATCATGGACGTCGTGTCCTCCGGGCTAAAGAGGAAAAGGACCATCCAGATTGTTATCAGCACAAAGTCCAAAAGCTAGCATCTGTGATGGTATGGGGGGGGGGGGTGTTAGTGCCCATGGCATCATGGGTAATTTGCACATCTGTGAAGGCACCGGTAATGCTGAAAGGTACATACAGGTTTTGGAGCAACATGTGCTGCCATCCAAGTGACGTCTTTTTCAGGGACGACCCTGCTTATTTCAGCAAGACAATGCCAAGCCACATTCTGCACGTGTTACACCAGCGGGGCTTCGTAGTAAAAGAGTGCGGGTACTGGACTGGCCTGCCTGCAGTCCAGACCTGTCTCCCATTGAACATGTGTGGCGCATTATGAAGCGCAAAATACGACAACGGAGACCCCGGACTGCTGAGCAACTGAAGTCGTACATCAAGCAAGAATTGGAAAGAATTCCACCTACAAAGCCTCAACAAGTAGTGTCCTCAGTTCCCAAACGCTTATTGAGTGTTGTTAAAAGGAAAGGTGGTGTAACACAGTGGTGAACATGCCCCTGTCCCAGCTTCTTTGGAACGTGTTGCAGGCATCACATTCACAATGAGGGAATATTTGCAAAAAACAATAAGGTTTATCAGTGTGAACATTAAATATCTTGTCTTTGTAGTGTATTCAACTGAATATAGGTGGAAAAGGATTTGCAAATCATTGCATTGTTTTTATTTACGTTGTACACAACGTCCCGACTTCATTGGAATCGGGGTTTGTATATTGAGGAACCCTCATTGTAACACACAGCCTACGTTGTAATGTGTCACATGTATATTGAGGAACCCTCATTGCATTGCTAGTTTCTCTCAAATTCAAACAGCCACAAACACTGGTCGACGCTACTGTAACTTTGCTAAGTTAGCTAGGAAACGTCAGTTAGCCACTAGATAACATAAAGGGTGACCTGTAATTCAATGCAGCGAAAATGAAGACTGGGCAGATTATAAATGTGTTTTATTGTATTGAGTCGTAGAAGTAAAGAAATGTCTAACATATCATTTGTTTGAACTACTTACTGGACTGGAGGCTAACGTTAGCCACCAGAGAACACGCACTGTAGTACTCGGGAGGGAGGGAGGGAGGCAGGGAGGGGGCGGGGCGGGGAGAAGCAGTGGCAGTGGATCAAACCATTGTGATGTAAAGGGCGGGGGATCGTGATCTTTTGAAGCTTAAATATGCACTATTAAGTGTCTATAATCAGCACAGGTGCTTTCGTTGTGTTTTCTTATTAAAATTACATAGTTATGCTTATAGTGATGTATGGGGGGGGGTATATATTATTTTTCCCAGGATGGGGGGTCGTGTCACCCCGTCCCCCCCCGGGATTTCCGCCTATGTGTGTGTGAATGTGTGTGAATGTGAGAGTGTGTACGTGTGTGTGTGTGTGTGTGTGTGTGTGTGTGTGTGTGTGTGTGTGTGTGTGTGTAAGTGCATGTGTGTGTTTTGTGCATGTGTGTTTAATGTGTTAACAAAATTAGCTCCATTAAGGGGAGGGCGTTGTGTTGTCAGTGTGTCAGTGCAGGGTGAGGGGGTGTGAATGGGAGAGGTGACGGCAGGGTGACGGCAGGGTGAGGGGGTGTGAAGGGAGGTTGCGGCAGGGCTGCTCGCTGCCACATGTGTGTCTCTCCATCGTGACTTCATTAAGACAGGCCATGAATAACCGGGCGGGATGAAACAGGCGCCAGCAGGGAGGTTGATGGATGTCTTTATGCAGACCGGGCTTTGCACTGGCTGGCTCCTCGCGCCTTCCTGAGCTAAAGAGAGCCTAAATATCGATGTGCTTTTGTGTGTTATGATGAAAAGTGTAAATGAGACAAAACACGGCGTGTCAGGGTTTTGTCTCTTCTGGGTTTGATATGAACCTAATCTTATCCTAATGTTTACTCAACTTCATGATGTCATCTAACGTGTTTTATGCACGCATCACACACATGCTGTGTGAAACCTACGTGTGTGCATGTGTAAACCTACGTGTGTGTGTGTGTGTGTGTGTGTGTGTGTGTGTGTGTGTGTGTGTGTGTGTGTGTGTGTGTGTGTGTGTACATACACACAGGGTGTTGTGATGCGTCTAGTGCAGCAGTGTCTAGTTGGAGGGAAGGTGCATGTGTTCTTCCAACCCGCTTGTGTCCTTCCTGCCCTTAGCTTGCTGCCGCTGGCTAGCCTCTGTGGCTAATAGCGAAGCATCCTAGCGTGTAAGCCTTCCCTTGCCAGTACATAGCCTCTCCTTCACCAAGACTCCTGCCCTTAGCTTGCTGCCGCTGGCTAGCCTCTGTGGCGAATAGGGCAGCATGCTAGCGTGTAAGCCTTCCCTTGCCGGTACATAGCCTCTCCTTCACCAAGACTCCTGCCCTTAGCTTGCTGCCGCTGGCTAGCCTCTGTGGCCAATAGGGCAGCATGCTAGTGTGTAACCCTTCCCTTGCCAGTACATAGCCTCTCCTTCACCAAGACTCCTGCCCTTAGCTTGCTGCCGCTGGCTAGCCTCTGTGGCGAATAGGGAAGCATCCTAGCGTGTAAGCCTTCCCTTGCCAGTACATAGCCTCTCCTTCACCAAGACTCCTGCCCTTAGCTTGCTGCCGCTGGCTAGCCTCTGTGGCGAATAGGGCAGCATCCTAGCATGTAAGCCTTCCCTTGCCAGTACATAGCCTCTCCTTCACCAAGACTCCTGCCCTTAGCTTGCTGCCGCTGGCTAGCCTCTGTGGCCAATAGGGCAGCATGCTAGCGTGTAAGCCTTCCCTTACCAGTACATAGCCTCTCCTTCACCAAGACTCCTGCCCTTAGCTTGCTGCCGCTGGCTAGCCTTTGTGGCCAATAGGGCAGCATGCTAGCGTGTAACCCTTCCCTTGCCAGTACATAGCCTCTCCTTCACCAAGACTCCTGCCAGGCCTCCTCCCCGTGGCCACACATGGTAACTGGGGTCTTGCGGCCCCAGGCTAACTGGGCAGGGGATCTCGGAGCAGCAGTGGGCCCCAGAGATACGGTGTGCAGGCCCACCCTGGTGGACACGCCCTGGCACCTATCAACCACTGCCCCGCTGCCTTGTGGGTGAGTCTGGAAGACATAAGGCTAAGGGAGCTCACCCCAACAGAAAAGCAAGCTGTGGCGGCACGCTTCGCGGCGGTTTCCCAAAAACTGGATTTCCAGCAGCTCCCTGCAGTTGTGTGGAGGTGCCGGTCGTCTAGGGACCCCCCTTGCCATCGGAACCATCTCCTCTACAATCAAGTCATGTGGCGTTGGGAGAAGCGCCCCACCCCCATGCCACTTTAAAAACCATCTCTGCTGCGCAGGTATCTTCTGCTATCTGAGTCCTCAAAGGACCCACAGATAGAAGAAGATGGTCATCATCGGGCACCATGGACAACCAGCAAGCAAGTGTGTTTGTGTGTGTGTGTGTGTGTGTGTGTGTGTGTGTGTGTGTGTGTGTGTGTGTGTGTGTGTAAACCTACGTGTGTATGTGTAAACACACGTGTGTGCGTGGGTAAACCTACGTGTGTGTGTGTGTGTGTGTGTGTGTGTGTGTAAACCTACGTGTGTATGTGTAAACACACGTGTGTGCGTGGGTAAACCTACGTGTGTGTGTGTGTGTGTGTAAACCTACGTGTGTGTGTGTGTGTGTGTGTAAACCTACGTGTGTATGTGTAAACACACGTGTGTGCGTGGGTAAACCTACGTGTGTGTGTGTGTGTGTAAACCTACGTGTGTATGTGTAAACACACGTGTGTGCGTGTGTAAACCTACGTGTGTGTGTGTGTGTGTGTAAACCTACGTGTGTATGTATAGACATACGTGTGTGCGTGTGTAAACCTACGTGTGTGTGTGTGTGTGTGTGTGTGTGTGTAAACCTACGTGTGTGTGTGTAAACCTACGTGTGTATGTATAGACATGCGTGTGTGCGTGTGTAAACCTACGTGTGTGTGTGTGTGTGTGTGTGTGTGTGTGTGTGTGTGTGTGTGTGTGTGTGTGTGTGTGTGCGTGTGTAACCCTACGTGTGTGATGAAAGGTAAGCTGGTATTGATCTGTGTGTTTCTCTTCAGTGTTTGGATTTGTTGGTAGAGCATCACTCAGCCTGGTGCATCCTGGAGGAAACAAACGATATCAAACGATCATATCAGATGTTGCACACTTGAACTTGTGGTAATGAGTCAGTTGGTCCGCAGAACACTGTTGTGTTCAATAATCCAGTTACCCTATATTACAAGGAGTTCTATACTGCCAACCGCTAGAGGGCGCTGTATTCTTAGGTCACTAGTAACAGTAGGTTAGGTTGTCCCTTTGAATGTTTGTAGGGAGTTGCTGCTGAGAACCTGTCGGAGCACGTTGGAAGCTAACGGTGTGCCTTGCAATGCTTCTAGTAAAGGTTATTAAGCAATACGTCGTGCTGCGGTTATTCCACCAAAGAACAGAACAAATTGGCGACGAGACGGACCTGCATAATACGTTAAAACGGACAAGATGGCCAATGCACCGGTTCCAGACCTTTTTTTGCCGTGCCCGGGAGAACCGGCGATACTTTTCAACACGTGGTGAAGAGGTTCGAGAATCACCTTCTGGTGATCAATGCAAGTGGACACGCGTGGCCCGAGGCAAGGAAAGAGCACTACTTCGGCATTGTGTGGGCTCGGAAGGGCAGCGGATCTTCCACACATTGCCGGACACAGGTCAGGGTTTAGCATCCGCCATTACGGCATTACAGGGCCATTTTATGCCGACGGTGAACATGGTTGTGGGGCGGCATGCTTTCAGAAAAAGGGTGCAGGGAGCACAAGAATCCTTAGTGCAATACATTGCTGCACTAAGAGAACTGGCTGCAACGTGTGAATTTCCAAACACGGAAGACGTGATTCGAGATCAGCTCGTGGAGCATGTAGCTAACCCTCGCATTAGAGAGAGGTTATTGCTAAAGACTAGCCTGACATTAGCCGATGCTAATACCATAGCTACTCAATGTAAAGCAGCTACCCTACAAGCTAAGTCTATGGCAGGTCAGCAGCAAATACCAGTACAAGTTGTGCAGACCCAGAAAACTGCACGCGGCCAGGGAAAGCCACACAAGGGTGCATATGCAAAGTCTGCTCAGAAATCTGCTACAGCCTCCTCCGCACGTACTACCTGCTACCGGTGTGGTTCAGAGAAACACCTTGCTAACTCACAGGAATGTCCAGCTGCTAAAGCAACATGCAGACGTTGCAATAAAAAAGGACGCTTTGCCCTTGTGTGTAAGCAGTCTCAGCAGACTCATTCAGTGAAGGAGGTTGACATGCCTGAATATACACTCCTGCTTGTGGAAGGAACAGACACCCCTGGTAAGATACAGTGTTCAGTGGACATTCAAACAGCGGAAGTGGTGAAGACGGTGAAACTAACGGTGGATACGGGTGCTTCAGTGTCTGTTTTACCTCGACGCATCTACGAGGAGCACTTCAAAGAAGCTCCTCTACAACAATCCTCAGTCTGTCTAGTGACACACTCACGGACCCCTATCAACGTGCTGGGCTGCATGGAAGCGACCATTCACATGGATGGCATGAAAGGGCCAGCCAGCCTCTATGTAGTGGACTCAGGGACTGCACTTATGGGGAGGGACCTCATATCAGCTCTCTGCCTGCACATTGAAGGTACCGCGGTATATCCGCCATCCGCAGCACCTCCCTCTCTGCCCGCCGCTGCAGTGTCAGTGGGATGTCTCACCACCCAGCCAGCCTCACCTGCAACCGTAGGCTGTGCAAAGCTTTCATGCATAAAGTGACAGTGTCACCGGACGCTGTGACAGTGCGTCAGAAACTGAGACGCCTTCCTTCCTCCGTGCGAGCTGATGTGTCAGCGGAGCTGAATCGTCTCCTGTCAGCTGGTGTGATAGAGCGCATCGATGCTTCGCCGTGGATCTCACCTATCGTGGTCACACAGAAGAAAACAGGAGGGATTCGAATGTGTGGGACCTTCGAGAACCCAACAAAGGGATTGTAGTGGATAGCGACCCCCTTCCTCACATGGAGGAACTACTCTCTACACTGACAGGTGCTACTGTGTCCTCAGCTATTGATTAGGAGAGTGCATATCACCAAGTGCCACTGCATCCCGAAAGTCGGGATTTAACAGCTTTCATCACACATGATGGGCTGTTTCGGTTCTGCAGAGTTCCCTACGGCCTGGCTTCAGCCCCGTCAGCCTTTCAAAAGTCGATGGAGACAGTGTTGAAGGGTGTGCCTAATGTTCAGAACTACCTGGATGACGTCATCTGCTACGGGCGCACAGCACAGGAGCATGACACAGCTCTGGAAACTGTCCTGAAAATGCCACTTCCGCCAAGCCAGTCTGAAGTTCCTGGGACACCTGGTGACAGCAAAAGGCATCGAGCCTGACACAGAGCACTTGCAGGCCATTACTCAGGCCCCGGCTCCCAAAGATGCGGGCAGCCTTCGCTCCTTCCTGGGTATGCTCTCGTGGTATGCAAAGTTTATACCCAACTATGCTACAGAGCCTCTCCGTGCCTGTCTGCGACAAGAGGGCACATCCGAGTGGACTGAAGAGACTCAGAAATGCTTCCTGAATGTGAAACAGCTGCTGGTGGACAGCCCGGCGCTTGCTCTGTTCAATCCGGACTTCCCAACCATAATTTCCACTGACGCCTCCGACTACGGACTGGGAGCTGTGTTCACCCAGATGCATCCAGACCACACAGAACGCACAGTGGCGTTTGCTTCACGTTCACTGACTTCAACAGAGAGGAAATACTCCACTGTAGAGAAAGAGGCTCTTGTGTGCGTCTGGGCAGTGGAGAAATGGAGGACACATCTGTGGGGCAGGAAGTTCACACTGCGCACTGATCACCAGGCCCTCACTACACTCCTCTCTATAAAAGGTGCTGATCGAGCAGGGATGCACGTTGCACGATGGTCTGCGCGTCTCCTCTGGTTCACCTATGACGTTGTGTATCGGGCTGGATCATTAAACCATACAGCCGACTGCCTCTCACGTTTACTTCTACCTGCTGCCTCCCCTCTGGTCGAGGACACAACCTGAGTTAGTGGCCTTGCTGTCGACGGCCCTGTCTCAGTGTCTGCGGGGAAGTTTGAAGATGCTTCCTTCTCCTGCCCTGAACTTGCATCGCTGCGTGAGCAAATCAACCAGCAGTGGCCGCCGTCTGTTAAAACGGTGAATCCAGTACTGCGACCACACTACAAGATCAGGCAGGAACCGTGTGTGAAGGACAACTTAGTGTTTCGAGGGTCACGCTTGGTTGTGCCTGTCTCCTTGCGCTGCAAACTCATTGCCCTGGCTCACGACGGCCACCAGGGTATTGTGCGAATGAAGCAACGCTTGCGTGAGCTGTACTGGTTTACTGCTATTGATGCACTGTTACGCTCAGAGATATCTACATGCTTACTGTGCCAAAGTTCAGACAAGTCAGCAAAAGTGACCGAGGCACCACTGCAACCGGTACCTCTGCCTAAGGGCCCCTGGAGTAAACTGGGCGTGGACATTGTTGGACCGTTTGAAACTGCAACGCGGGACTGTAAGTTCGCAATCACTTTCACCGACTACTACTCAAAGTGGTCCGAAGTTGCTTTCGCTTCATCTGTCACCACGGAAACAGTGGTGGGATTCCTCTGCAGTGTCTGCAGCCGCTATGGCAACCCAGAGTCCCTGGTCACTGATAATAGACCGCAATTTACATCTGCTGCGTTCTCCACATTCCTCCAGGGCAGAGGGATCACTCACATTCGCTCCTCTTTAGTGTATTATGTGTAGTATGTGTGTAGCAGTGTAGTTCCTTTAGTGTAGTATGTGTAGTATGTGTGTAGCAGTGTAGTTCCTTTAGTGTAGTATGTGTAGTATGTGTGTAGCAGTATAGTTCCTTTAGTGTAGTATGTGTAGTATGTGTGTAGCAGTATAGTTCCTTTAGTGTAGTATGTGTAGTATGTGTGTAGCAGTATAGTTCCTTTAATGTAGTACCGGTAGACGAGGTAACGTTAGACCAGGTCAGGTTAGACCAGGTCAGGTTAGACCAGGTAACGTTAGACCAGGTCAGGTTAGACCAGGTAACGTTAGACACACATACGTTAGACACACATACTACACATACTACACTAAAGGCACTATAGAGCTACACACATACTACACATACTACACCAAAGGTACTATAGACTCCAGTAATCATGTACATTCTCTCGCCTCCCTGCAGGACACCATTCTGGCGGACAATACTTGTGATGGAAAGTCCCGTTCTTGCATGGGCCCCGAGTTGTTGGAAATACATAGCCGTCGGGTCAGCCTGCATTCCTTCAAGACGGCGTAAGATGCTCCATAAAATATCGACAACATCGTCCGTGTTTGCAGTAACTATTAAAGTTTGGTCGCGGGTCATAAAAAATATTAGTAAGTAAGCAAGTAATAATTTGTACATTGTTCTGTCCATACCTGAAGCTACAGAGATTAATGCAATAAGTAGGCCTCTCTTTTATGAGACGCCGTGTTAACTTCCGGTGACAATGAATAAGCTTCCGGTATCACTGAAAATGGTTCGTCTCAGACACTGAACATTTTCACTCACCCCCCCCCCAAAATCGTCTCTCCCCCCATTGACAAATTCAGAACAAAACACTGGAAATTACATGTTGAGTTGTGTGAGACATGGTAAGTGTATGTGACTGCTTGTTTCAGAGGTAAAGCACTAGTGGAGAATGTAGTATGTGTGTAAGAGTTTCAGTGGTGTGGGCAAGCAGACTCCAGTGGTGTGTACAAATACTCCAATGTTTCTGTCCTACACGGCTTCTCATACTAATATACCCCCTCACACACCCACCCACACACACACACACACACACACACACCCACACACCCACACACACAAACACACACTCAAAGACATAGACACACACACCCACAGCTTGCATACAAAAACCAACAATAAGCTGCAGACACAATCATATTTGGACAGACACATCTTATGCAACCATGTTACAGCACATGTCTCACCTCATGTCACACAGATTGTTTCACACACACACACACACACACACACACACACACACACACACACACACACACACACACACACACACACACAGACCTCCATTAAAAGTTAAACCCTGACATATGTAGGTGGAAGGCGTCCTCAGATATCAAAGAGATGTGGTCAGTTTATCTGTATGGGGGCCGTGTAGGCCATAATTCACACTCACTCCTCATACACACCACTGAATACCTTCTGCCTCTCACAATCACTCTTGAAATACATTCACATTCACGACTAAACCCTCACACAAACTAGTGAAAATGAAACCTCATACAATCACACCCGAAAACCTGTCATACTCATTAATAAGAAGCTCTCATATACCTCAATGAAGACCACTCACATTCACAACTGAAAATATAACCTGTCATGCTGATATCTGAAATGTAACCTCTCACACAAACAACTGGACATTACACCTCTCACTTACACAACTGAAAATGTAAATCTCTTGTTCTCTTGACTGGAAATTAAACCTCACACACCCATAACTAAAAATGTAACCTCTCACATATGCAAATGAAAATGTAACCGCTCACATATACAAATTAGATTAGGTTAGATTCGGTTAGATTATTTTCTTAGCCGCAAGACCAAGGCTGGTGGAATTTGTTTCCAATACACATTAAACTCTGCAGCACGATACATCCATGGACAACAACAGACACTCCACATATTGTCACAAACAATTAAGTTACACAATAGAAGAAATAAACATATGCATAGCAGTTAGATGAATGGTGGTATTTATGCCAATGGGGTGTGAGGAGGGGACTATAGGGAGGAACTCTAAAGATGAATTCAGAGTCCTGATGGCTGGGGGAAAACACTGTTGTGAAGTGTTTAGTCTTAGTGGGCAGTGACCTGTAGCGCCTCCCTGAGGGAAGGAGCTGGAAGGGGTGATGAGCAGGATGTGAGGGGTCGGAGATGATCTTCTTCGCTCGCTTTACAGTCCGCTGAGTATGTAGAGATTCAACTGAGGGGAGTGGGTTGCCTATGAGTTTGGATGCCTTGTTGACAATCCTCTGCAGTTTTTTTCCGTGTTTGACTGTCCGTGCTGCCGCACCATACTGCAATACTGTAATGCTGTAATACTGCAATACAGCAATACTGTAATACTGCAATACAGCAATACTGCAATACTGTAATAATGCAATGCTGTAATACTGCAATGCTGTAATACTGCAATACTTTAATACTGCAATAGAAGATGTTACGATGAGCCCGATAATGGCTGAGTAAAGCAGAAGGAGCAGTTGATGGTTGACCGGTATTTTCTAAGCTGGCTAAGAAAGTGAAGTCGTTGTTGAGCTTTTGCAGTGATGTGTTCAGTGTTAGTTTTCCACTTCAGGTTGGTGCTGATGGATGTTCCATGTTTGGGATTCGGCATGCATCGGAAGTCAATAATGAGTTGTTGGGTTTTGGCTGTATTAAGCAGAAGGTTGTTGTTTGCGCAGCAGCGACAGCTTGGTGTACTGGGTCTACCCCCCCCCCCGGTTGCTTTGTCGGTTCGTCTCACACACTCACAGAGACTCTTGGTCGCCAGATCGCCACGTCATTTTGTGAACTTTCTCGCTGTCTGTGCCTGCCGTTTATAAGTGTTTGCGTTATCAAAGCTTGGTTCAAGCCCAGCCTGTCCTTGCTGTCTGCATTCGGGTCCTCTCCTGCTCTCGCAGCGACAGAGAGGCCGCTGCAAACATGAATTTGCGCCGCCATCTTCCCACACCGGAAGCGGAAATGTTTCCCACACCAGAAGCGGGAACACGCAGAAATTAAGGTTTGTTTGTGAGGATTGGCTCTAGTCTTGTTTACTATTGATGTTTTGGTTATGATTCTGTTCCCTAACTGCGGTGCAACCGGTCTATTCTGTTTTTACCATGGGGGCGCCGTGCAGCTGCCACGGTGGGCTATGTGTGGCAAGCTGTGGTCCCTCCCTGCTGCTAGCTACACAGCTAGCATGGTTAAATGCAGAGCGTACTTTGCCTGCGAGGATCATTAAAGTATATCACATTATCAGGGACGACCTGAGAGGGATGTTCAGAATTCCTCGAAATAATAATAACCTAACCAAAATGATAATAGTCTGTCTGTCTGTCTTTCGATTTTCTCACCAACTGCTCATCTGATCGACTTCCCACTTGGTGGACGCGCAGTGGGCCTGCATGGGTTCGTACTTGGCATGCAAGTGGATCTGATAAGGTTTTAGTGTAAATGATTTGATAGAGCCACAGTAATGATGCCTGAGAATTTACTGTCTCAGCTTACACATTTGTCTTGAAATGATGGGAATGGAAAATCTTTATAATGTGGTATAAATAAAAGTTGTTTTAAAGTCTCTCTTCCTCTCCACTTACAGGTTATTAGACCGAAGGATAAAGATTATTTCTGGGGGGGGAGACGACAGAAATGTGAGGTATAACCCCTTATGTAAAATTAAACCTAATGCAGAACTTCAGATGCGGAACTTTGTAAAGGCTGACATCAACATCGTTTCTCTGGATCTAAGCACTTGCTCACGGGCAGGGATGTTGACTGCTCTTAGAAAAATTCCGTTTTGCCTCTGGATACCTGCAGGTGGAGGTATCGCTATTTTAAAATACCTTCATTCATCCATTCATCATCCAAACCGCGTATCCTGCTCTCAGGGTCGCGGTGATGCTAGAGCCTATCCCAGCAGTCACTAGGCGGCAGGTGGGGAGACACTCTGGACAGGCCGCCAGTCTATCACAGGACCGACACACATTCACACCTAGGGACAACTCAGTACGGCCAATTCACCTGACCTACGTGTCTTTGGACTGTGGGGGGAAAGCGGAGCACCCGGAGGAAACCCACGCAGGCACGGGGAGAACATGCAACCACACAGAGAACGACCCGGGACCACCCCCAAGGTTGGACTACACCTAGGGCTCGAACCCAAGACCTTCTTGCTGTGAGGTGACCGCGCTAATCACTGCGCCACCGTGCCACCCATGTTGACTTTTGATGCCAGTAAAAAAAAAATTCTTGCCCCTGAAGAATCCAGGGAAGGACAATTGACAGAAATAACATACACCACAAAACTTTGTGTCCAGATAAACTGATTCAACTTTCTGGGATGTCCTTACTTGGATTATGGAGCATGTATCAAGACATTATGACTCGTTTTGGCGAGGATTGCTTTCAACTTGTACACGCATAAGATGGCAGACTACAGGAACCACCTGAGATTCAGGTTCGGGTGCAGACAGAGCGGGATTACACCTAAGAGCCTGCAGAAGAAATTTGTCAAGATCCACCAAGCTAGCAAGATCCTCCAGAAGGCACAGAACCAGCTGTTGAACATTCGGGTGAGACAAACTAGTTTTACCATATAAGGTTTGAAAGCCAAACAGGGACAGATCCAACAGAGACTTAACCGTGTCTACAAACCCCAATTCCAGTGAAGTTGGGACGTTGTGTAAAACGTAAATAAAAACAGAATACAATGATGTGCAAATCCTTTTCCACCTATATTCAGTTGAATACACTACAAAGACAAGATATTTAATGTTCAGACTGATAAACTTTATTGTTTTTTTGCAAATATTCACTCATTTTGAATTTGATGCCTGCAACACGTTGCAAAGAAGCTGGGACAGGGGCATGTTCACCACTGTGTTACACCACCTTTCCTTCTAACAACACTCAATAAGCGTTTGGGAACTGAGGACACTACTTGTTGAAGCTTTGTAGGTGGAATTCTTTCCCATTCTTGCTTGATGTACGACTTCAGTTGCTCAACAGTCCAGGGTCTCCGTTGTCGTATTGTGCGCTTCATAATGGGCCACACGTGTTCAATGGGAGACAGGTCTGGACTGCAGGCAGGCCAGTCCAGTACCCGCACTCTTACTATGAAGCCCCGCTGGTGTAACACGTGCAGAATGTGGCTTGGCATTGTCTTGCTGAAATAAGCAGGGACGTCCCTGAAAAAGACGTCGCTTGGATGGCAGCATATGTTGCTCCAAAACCTGTATGTACCTTTCAGCATTACCGGTGCCTTCACAGATGTGCAAGCTACCCATGATGCCATGGGCACTAACACACCCCATACCATCACAGATGCTGGCTTTTGGACTTTGTGCTGATAACAATCTGGATGGTCCTTTTCCTCTTTAGCCCGGAGGACACGACGTCCATGATTTCCAAAAACAATGTGAAATGTGGACTCGTCAGACCACAGCACACTTGTCCACTTTGCGTCAGTCCATCTCAGATGAGCTCGGCCCAGAGAAGCCGGCGGCGTTTCTGGGTGGTGTTGATATATGGCTTTGGCTTTGCATGGTAGAGTTTTAACAGTGTGCAGACAAATGCTCACAAGACAAATGCTCACAATACTAATAGAAAAAGAGACAAATGCTCACAAATTGTTTTACAATCTTTATTTTTCAAAAAGTCAACTGAACATTCTGTTGCATGTCACATAAGACATATCACATAGGCCTGAGCATGTGAGAGGGATCACATCTCCCTGACAAATGAAATGGTGATCTTAAAGATAATCATGATAATGAGACTATCAATTACTGTTTGGTAATACATAATCTTAATTAACCTTTATTCATGGAAAAATATTCCATTGAACAGTCTGTTGCATGTCACAAGAAATATCACATAGGTTTAAGCATGTAATAGGGATCACAGTGACCTAATTAAGAGATTTTAAAGCAGTGTCTATAGAGTCTTTTGCCAACCAATTTCTTATATAGAGACTGTCAATTGCTACGGGGTATGTTGAGTAATGTTCCATTATCAGTCTATTCCAGTCGGATGCAGTGTCCAACTGCAGTGAGGAAATCCTCAATGGTCCTGCGTTCCTCCAAAAAATCTGTGCAGAGATTACAGAGCCTCTTCTGCAGTTCCTTATAGGCTCTCCGTTTAGGCAGCTGCCCTCTGTGGTGCTGTGCAATCTGTGTGCTCACAAGAGCGAAGTCCTTGCGCAGACCCTCAACCGCCGTCCAGAATGAAGGATGATGATGCCCGATGAGTTGGGAAAATGAGGTATTCCAGCCCTCGCAGGCGTTGTTGGTCCTATCTCTTCCCTCCAGGGTGGCATGATGGACATTCCAGATGGCGATGGGGAACCGGGGTGGAATGTGCCTGACACAGATATGTGCCGGTGACATAGGTGGAGTCGAAGTATTCAACTAAACCTTCCAACCCAGTGGGAGTGTTTTCCTTGAGGTACTCCATGCCTTCCTGTACTTTGTCCTCAGGCAGAAAAGCTAGGCAATCAAGCATGCCACAGAAGTGCCTGACGTCTTCATCATTACGGTAGAGCTCTGTGCACCCGAGGTCCTGGATCTTCCTCCACGTGCTCTGGCAGAGGTGGTAGAAGCATCCCTGTGTTGTCACTTGAGGGGCCTGCATCAAGGAAACTGACTGGATGGCTGCCAACTCGAAGTCCGTGATGACGGTCCTGGGGTCTGGGAAGACCTGTATTTCTTCCAACTTGGCGACGACTGCTTGGAGCAGTTCTTGGTACATCCATCAGTTGTTCCACCCACGGCAGTGGTACATCCATCAATTGTTCCACCACAGCAGAGGTACATCCATCAGTTATTCCACTCACAGCAGTGGTACATCCATCAGTTGTTCCACCACAGCAGTAGTACATCCATCAGTTGTTCCACCACAGCAGAGGTACATCCATCAGTTATTCCACCCACAGCAGTGGTACATCCATCAGTTGTTCCACCACAGCAGAGGTACATCCGTCAATTGTTCCACCACAATGGTGGAACAACTGATGGATGTACCACTGCTGTGGGTGGAACAACATGGATGATCGACTGCTGTGTATGGAACGACTGATGGATGTACTACTGCTATGTGTGCAACAATATAGATATACCTCTACTGGGGTGGAACATGTGATGGATGTACCACTGCTGTGGTGGAACAACTGATGGATGATCCACTGCTATGTGTGGAACAATATAGATGTACCTCTACTGGGGTGGAACAAGTGATGGATGTACCACTGCTGTAGTGGAACAACTGATGGATGTACCACTGCTGTGGGTGGAACAACATGGATGTACCACTGCTGTGAGTGGAATAACTGATGGATGTACCACTGCTGTGGTAGAACAACTGATGGATGTACCACTGCTGTGGGTGGAACAACTGATGGATGTACCACTGCTGTGGTGGAACAGCTGATGGATTGTACCACTGCTGTGAGTGGAATAACTGATGGATGTACCACTGCTGTAAGCGGAACAACTTATAGATGTACCACTGCTGTGGTGGAACAGCTGATGGATGTACCACTGCTGTGGTGGAACAACTGATGGATATGCCATTGCTGTGGGTGGAACAACTGATGGATGTACCACTGTTGTGTGTGGAACAACATGGATGATCCACTGCTGTGGGTGGAACAACTGATGGATGTACCACTGCTGTGGTGTAACAACTGATGGATGTACAACTGCTGTGGTGGAACAACTTATGGATGTACCACTGATGTGGGTGAAACAACTGATGGATGTACCACTGCTGTGGTGGAACAACTCATGGATGTACCATTGCTGTGGGTGGAACAACTGATGGATGTACAACTGCTGTGGTGGAACAGCTGATGGATGTACCACTGCTGTGGGTGGAACAACTGATGGATGTACCACTGCTGTGCTGGAACAACTGATGGATGTACCACTGCTGTGGTGGAACAATTGATAGATGTACTACTGCTGTGGGTGGAACAATATAGATGTACCTCTGCTGTGGTGGAACAAGTGATGGATGTACCACTGCTGTGGTGGATCAACTGATGGATGTACCACTGCTGTGGTGGAACAACTGATGGATGTACTACTGCTGTGGGTGGAACAATATAGATGTACCTCTGCTGTGGTGGAACAAGTGATGGATGTACCGCTGCTGTGGTGGAACAACTGATGGATGTACCACTGCTGTGGGTGGAACAACATGGATGTACCACTGCTGTGAGTGGAATAACTGATGGATGTACCACTGCTGTGGTGGAACAACTGATGGATGTACCACTGCTGTGGTGGAACAACTGATGGATGTACCACTACTGTGGGTGGAACAACTGATGGATGTACAACTGCTGTAAGCGGAACAACTGATGGATGTACCACTACTGTGGGTGGGACAACTGATGGATGTACCTCTGCTGTGGTGGAACATCTTATGGATGTACCACTGCTGTGGGTGGAACAACAGATGGATGTACCACTGCTATAGTGGAACAGCTGATGCATGTACCACCTCTGCGAGTTGAATAGCTGATGGATGTACCACTGCTGTGGTGGAACAACTGATGGATGTACCACTGCTGTGGTGGAACAGCTGATGGATGTACCACGGCTGTGGTCGAACAACGTGGTTGTACCACTGCTGTGGTGTAACAACTGATGGATGTACCACTGTGGTGTGTGGAACAACATGGATGATCCACTGCTGTGGGTGGAACAACATGGATGATCGACTGCTGTGTATGGAACAACTGATAGATGTACTACTGTTGTGGGTGGAACAATATAGATGTACCTCTACTGTGGTAGAACAAGTGATGGATGTACCACTGCTGTTGTGGAACAACTGATGGATGTACCACTGCTGTGGGTGGAACAACATGGATGTACAACTGCTGTGAGTGGAAAAACTGATGGATGTACCACTGCTGTGGTGGAACAGCTGATGCATGTACCACTGCTGTGAGTGGAATAACTGATGGATGTACCACTGCTGTGTTGGAACAACTGATGGATGTACCACTGCTGTGGTGGAACAGCTGATGGATGTACAACTGCTGTGGGTGGAACAACTGATGGATGTACCACTACATTGGGTGGAACAACTGATGGATGTACCACTGCTGTGGTGGAACAACTGATGGATGTACCACTGCTGAAAGCGGAACAACTGATCGATGTAGTACTGCTGTGGTGGAACAACTGATCGATGTACCACTACTGTGGGTGGGACAACATGGATGTACTACTGCTGTGGTGCAACAACTGATGGATGCACCACTGCTGTGGGTGGAACAACTGATGGATGTACCACTGCTTTGGGTCGAACAACATGGATGTACAACTGCTGTGAGTTGAATAACTGACGGATGTACCACTACTGCTGGTGGAACAACTGATGGATGTACCTCTGCTGTGGTGGAACAACTGATGCATGTACCACTGCTGTGGGTGGAACAACTGATGGATGTACCACTGCTGTGGTGGAACAATTGATGGATGTACCACTGCTGTGGTTGAACAGCTGATGGATGTACCACTGCTGTGGGTGGAACAACATGGATGATCGACTGCTGTGTATGGAACAACTGATGGATGTACCACTGCTGTGGGTGGAACAACATGGATGTACCACTGCTGTGAGTGGAATAACTGATGGATGTACCACTGCTGTGGTGGAACAACTGATGGATGTACAACTGCTGAAAGCGGAACAACTGATGGATGTACCACTTCTGTGGTGGAACAGCTGATGGATGTACCACTGCTGTGGTGGAACAACTGATGGATATGCCATTGCTGTGGGTGGAACAACTGATGGATGTACCACTGTTGTGTGTGGAACAACATGGATGATCCACTGCTGTGGGTGGAACAACTGATGGATGTACCACTGCTGTGGTGTAACAACTGATGGATGTACAACTGCTGTGGTGGAACAACTTATGGATGTACCACTGATGTGGGTGAAACAACTGATGGATGTACCACTGCTGTGGTGGAACAACTCATGGATGTACCATTGCTGTGGGTGGAACAACTGATGGATGTACCACTGCTGTGGTGGAACAGCTGATGGATGTACCACTGCTGTGGGTGGAACAACTGATGGATGTACCACTGCTGTGCTGGAACAACTGATGGATGTACCATTGCTGTGGTGGAACAACTGATGGATGTACAAATGCTGTGGTGGAACAACTGATGGATGTACCACAGCAATGGTGGAACAACTGATGGATGTACCACTGCTGTGGTGGATCAACTGATGGATGTACCACTGCTGTGGTGGAACAATTGATGGATGTACTACTGCTGTGGGTGGAACAATATAGATGTACCTCTCCTGTGGTGGAAAAACTGATGGATGTACCACTGCTGTGGTGGAACAGCTGATGGATGTACCACTGCTGTGGTGGAACAACTGATGGATGTACCACTGCTGTGGGTGGAACAACATGGATGTACCACTGCTGTGAGTGGAATAACTGATGGATGTACCACTGCTGTGGTGGAACAACTGATGGATGTACAACTGCTGAAAGCGGAACAACTGATGGATGTACCACTGCTGTGGTGGAACAGCTGATGGATGTACCACTGCTGTGGTGGAACAACTGATGGATATGCCATTGCTGTGGGTGGAACAACTGATGGATGTACCACTGTTGTGTGTGGAACAACATGGATGATCCACTGCTGTGGGTGGAACAACTGATGGATGTACCACTGCTGTGGTGTAACAACTGATGGATGTACAACTGCTGTGGTGGAACAACTTATGGATGTACCACTGATGTGGGTGAAACAACTGATGGATGTACCACTGCTGTGGTGGAACAACTCATGGATGTACCATTGCTGTGGGTGGAACAACTGATGGATGTACCACTGCTGTGGTGGAACAGCTGATGGATGTACCACTGCTGTGGGTGGAACAACTGATGGATGTACCACTGCTGTGCTGGAACAACTGATGGATGTACCATTGCTGTGGTGGAACAACTGATGGATGTACAAATGCTGTGGTGGAACAACTGATGGATGGACCACAGCAATGGTGGAACAACTGATGGATGTACCACTGCTGTGGTGGATCAACTGATGGATGTACCACTGCTGTGGTGGAACAATTGATGGATGTACTACTGCTGTGGGTGGAACAATATAGATGTACCTCTCCTGTGGTGGAAAAACTGATGGATGTACCACTGCTGTGGTGGAACAGCTGATGGATGTACCACTGCTGTGGTGGAACAACTGATGGATGTACCACTGCTGTGGGTGGAACAACTGATGGATGTACCACTGCTGTAGTGGAACAGCTGATGCATGTACCACCTCTGTGAGTTGAATAGCTGATGGATGTACCACTGCTGTGGTGGAACAACTGATGGATGTACCACTGCTGTGGTGGAACTGCTGATGGATGTACCACGGCTGTGGTGGAACAACTGATGGATGTGCCATTGCTGTGGGTGGAACAACTGATGGATGTACCACTGCTGTGGGTGGAACAACATGGTTGTAACACTGCTGTGGTGTAACAACTGATGGATGTACCACTGCGGTTTGTGGAACAACTGATGGATGTACCACTACTGTGGGTGGAATAACTGATGGATGTACCACTGCCGTGGTGGAACAATTGATGGATGTACCACTGCTGCGGGTGGAACAACATGGATGATCGACTGCTGTGTATGGAACAACTGATGGATGTACTACTGCTGTGGTTGGAACAATATAGATGTACCTCTGCTGTGGTGGAACAACTGATGGATGTACCACTGCTGTGGTGGAACAACTGATGGATATACCACTACTGTGGGTGGAACAACTGATGGATGTACCTCTGCTGTGGTGGAACAACTGATGGATGTACCACTGCTGTGGGTGGAACAGCTGATGGATGTACCACTGCTGTGGTGGAACAGCTGATGGATGTACCACTGCTGTGAGTGGAATAACTGATGGATGTACCACTGCTGTAAGCGGAACAACTGATGGATGTACCACTGCTGTGGTGGAAGAGCTGATGGATGTACCACAGCTATGGTGGAACAACTGATGGATGTGCCATTGCTGTCGGTGGAACAGCTGATGCATGTACCACTGCTGTGAGTGGAATAACTGATGGATGTACCGCTGCTGTGGTGGAACAACTGATGGATGTACCACTGCTGTGGGTGGAACAATATAGATGTACATCTGCTGTGGTGGAACAAGTGATGGATGTTCCACTGCTGTGGTGGAAGAACTGATGGATGTACCACTACTGTGGGTGGAACAACTGATGGATGTACCTCTGCTGTGGTGGAACAACTGATGGATGTACCACTGCTGTGGGTGGAAAAACTGATGGATGTACCACTACTGTGGGTGGAACAACATGGATGTACCACTGCTGTGGTGCAACAACTGATGGATGCACCACTGCTGTGGGTGGAACAATTGATGGATGTACCACTGCTGTGGGTCGAACAACATGGATGTACAACTGCTGTGAGTTGAATAACTGACGGAAGTACCACTACTGCTGGTGGAACAACTGATGGATGTACCTCTGCTGTGGCGGAACAACTGATGCATGTACCACTGCTGTGGGTGGAACAACTGATGGATGTACCACTGCTGTGGTGGAACAATTGATGGATGTACCACTGCTGTGGTTGAACAGCTGATGGATGTACCACTGCTGTGGGTGGAACAACGTGGATGATCGACTGCTGTGTATGGAACATCTGATGGATGTACCACTGCTGTGGGTGGAACAACATGGATGTACCACTGCTGTGAGTGGAATAACTGATGGATGTACCATTGCTGTGGTGGAACAACTGATGGATGTACAAATGCTGTGGTGGAACAACTGATGGATGTACAAATGCTGTGGTGGAACAACTGATGGATGTACCACAGCAATGGTGGAACAACTGATGGATGTGCCACTGCTGTGGTGGATCAACTGATGGATGTACCACTGCTGTGGTGGAACAATTGATGGATGTACTACTGCTGTGGGTGGAACAATATAGATGTACCTCTCCTGTGGTGGAAAAACTGATGGATGTACCACTGCTGTGGTGGAACAGCTGATGGATGTACCACTGCTGTGGTGGAACAACTGATGGATGTACCACTGCTGTGGGTGGAACAACATGGATGTACCACTGTTGTGAGTGGAATAACTGATGGATGTACCACTGCTGTGGTGGAACAACTGATGGATGTACAACTGCTGAAAGCGGAACAACTGATGGATGTACCACTGCTGTGGTGGAACAGCTGATGGATGTACCACTGCTGTGGTGGAACAACTGATGGATATGCCATTGCTGTGGGTGGAACAACTGATGGATGTACCACTGTTGTGTGTGGAACAACATGGATGATCCACTGCTGTGGGTGGAACAACTGATGGATGTACCACTGCTGTGGTGTAACAACTGATGGATGTACAACTGCTGTGGTGGAACAACTTATGGATGTACCACTGATGTGGGTGAAACAACTGATGGATGTACCACTGCTGTGGTGGAACAACTCATGGATGTACCATTGCTGTGGGTGGAACAACTGATGGATGTACCACTGCTGTGGTGGAACAGCTGATGGATGTACCACTGCTGTGGGTGGAACAACTGATGGATGTACCACTGCTGTGCTGGAACAACTGATGGATGTACCATTGCTGTGGTGGAACAACTGATGGATGTACAAATGCTGTGGTGGAACAACTGATGGATGGACCACAGCAATGGTGGAACAACTGATGGATGTACCACTGCTGTGGTGGATCAACTGATGGATGTACCACTGCTGTGGTGGAACAATTGATGGATGTACTACTGCTGTGGGTGGAACAATATAGATGTACCTCTCCTGTGGTGGAAAAACTGATGGATGTACCACTGCTGTGGTGGAACAGCTGATGGATGTACCACTGCTGTGGTGGAACAACTGATGGATGTACCACTGCTGTGGGTGGAACAACTGATGGATGTACCACTGCTGTAGTGGAACAGCTGATGCATGTACCACCTCTGTGAGTTGAATAGCTGATGGATGTACCACTGCTGTGGTGGAACAACTGATGGATGTACCACTGCTGTGGTGGAACTGCTGATGGATGTACCACGGCTGTGGTGGAACAACTGATGGATGTGCCATTGCTGTGGGTGGAACAACTGATGGATGTACCACTGCTGTGGGTGGAACAACATGGTTGTAACACTGCTGTGGTGTAACAACTGATGGATGTACCACTGCGGTTTGTGGAACAACTGATGGATGTACCACTACTGTGGGTGGAATAACTGATGGATGTACCACTGCCGTGGTGGAACAATTGATGGATGTACCACTGCTGCGGGTGGAACAACATGGATGATCGACTGCTGTGTATGGAACAACTGATGGATGTACTACTGCTGTGGTTGGAACAATATAGATGTACCTCTGCTGTGGTGGAACAACTGATGGATGTACCACTGCTGTGGTGGAACAACTGATGGATATACCACTACTGTGGGTGGAACAACTGATGGATGTACCTCTGCTGTGGTGGAACAACTGATGGATGTACCACTGCTGTGGGTGGAACAGCTGATGGATGTACCACTGCTGTGGTGGAACAGCTGATGGATGTACCACTGCTGTGAGTGGAATAACTGATGGATGTACCACTGCTGTAAGCGGAACAACTGATGGATGTACCACTGCTGTGGTGGAAGAGCTGATGGATGTACCACAGCTATGGTGGAACAACTGATGGATGTGCCTTGCTGTCGGTGGAACAGCTGATGCATGTACCACTGCTGTGAGTGGAATAACTGATGGATGTACCGCTGCTGTGGTGGAACAACTGATGGATGTACCACTGCTTTGGGTGGAACAATATAGATGTACATCTGCTGTGGTGGAACAAGTGATGGATGTTCCACTGCTGTGGTGGAAGAACTGATGGATGTACCACTACTGTGGGTGGAACAACTGATGGATGTACCTCTGCTGTGGTGGAACAACTGATGGATATACCACTGCTGTGGGTGGAAAAACTGATGGATGTACCACTACTGTGGGTGGAACAACATGGATGTACCACTGCTGTGGTGCAACAACTGATGGATGCACCACTGCTGTGGGTGGAACAATTGATGGATGTACCACTGCTGTGGGTCGAACAACATGGATGTACAACTGCTGTGAGTTGAATAACTGACGGAAGTACCACTACTGCTGGTGGAACAACTGATGGATGTACCTCTGCTGTGGCGGAACAACTGATGCATGTACCACTGCTGTGGGTGGAACAACTGATGGATGTACCACTGCTGTGGTGGAACAATTGATGGATGTACCACTGCTGTGGTTGAACAGCTGATGGATGTACCACTGCTGTGGGTGGAACAACGTGGATGATCGACTGCTGTGTATGGAACATCTGATGGATGTACCACTGCTGTGGGTGGAACAACATGGATGTACCACTGCTGTGAGTGGAATAACTGATGGATGTACCACTGCAGAAAGCGCAACAACTGATGGATGTACCACTGCTGTGGTGGAACAGCTGATGGGTGTACTACTGCTGTGGGTGGAACAACATGGATGATCGACTGCTGCGTATGGAACAACTGATGGATGTACCACTGCGGTGTGTCGAACAATATAGATGTACCTCTGCTGTGGTGGAACAAGTGATGGATGTACCACTGCTGTGGTGGAACAACTGATGGATGTACCACTGCTGTGGGTGAAACAACATGGATGTTCAACTGCTGTGAGTGGAATAACTGATGGATGTACCACTGCTGCGGGTGGAACAACTGATGGATGTACCACTACTGTGGGTGGAACAACTGATGGATGTACATCTGCTGTGGTGGAACAACTGATGGATGTACCACTGCTGTGGGTGGAACAACTGATGGATGTACCACTGCTGTAGTGGAACAGCTGATGCATGTACCACCTCTGTGAGTTGAATAGCTGATGGATGTACCACTGCTGTGGTGGAACAACTGATGGATGTACCACTGCTGTGGTGGAACTGCTGATGGATGTACCACGGCTGTGGTGGAACAACAGATGGATGTGCCATTGCTGTGGGTGGAACAACTGATGGATGTACCACTGCTGTGGGTGGAACAAATGGTTGTAACACTGCTGTGGATGGAACAACATGGATGATCGACTTCTGTGTATGGAACAACTGATGGATGTGCCATTGCTGTGGGTGGAACAACTGATGGATGTACCACTGCTGTGGGTGGAACAACATGGTTGTAACACTGCTGTGGGTGGAACAACATGGATGATCGACTTCTGTGTATGGAACAACTGATGGATGTACCACTGCTGTGGGTCGAACAATATAGATGTACCTCTGCTGTGGTGGAACAAGTGATGGATGTACCACTGCTGTGGTGGAACAACTGATGGATGTACCACTGCTGTGGGTGGAACAACATGGATGTACCACTGCTGTGCGTGGAATAACTGATGGATGTACCACTACTGCGGGTGGAACAACTGATGGATGTACCACTACTGTGGGTGGAACAACTGATGGATGTACCTCTGCTGTGGTGGAACAACTGATGGATGTACCACTACTGTGGGTGGAATAACTGATGGATGTACCACTGCCGTGGTGGAACAATTGATGGATGTACCACTGCTGCGGGTGGAACAACATGGATGATCGACTGCTGTGTATGGAACAACTGATGGATGTACTACTGCTGTGGTTGGAACAATATAGATGTACCTCTGCTGTGGTGGAACAACTGATGGATGTACCACTGCTGTGGTGGAACAACTGATGGATATACCACTACTGTGGGTGGAACAACTGATGGATGTACCTCTGCTGTGGTGGAACAACTGATGGATGTACCACTGCTGTGGTGGAACAACTGATGGATGTACCACTGCTGTGGGTGAAACAACATGGATGTTCAACTGCTGTGAGTGGAATAACTGATGGATGTACCACTGCTGCGGGTGGAACAACTGATGGATGTACCACTACTGTGGGTGGAACAACTGATGGATGTACATCTGCTGTGGTGGAACAACTGATGGATGTACCACTGCTGTGGGTGGAACAACTGATGGATGTACCACTGCTGTAGTGGAACAGCTGATGCATGTACCACCTCTGTGAGTTGAATAGCTGATGGATGTACCACTGCTGTGGTGGAACAACTGATGGATGTACCACTGCTGTGGTGGAACTGCTGATGGATGTACCACGGCTGTGGTGGAACAACAGATGGATGTGCCATTGCTGTGGGTGGAACAACTGATGGATGTACCACTGCTGTGGGTGGAACAAATGGTTGTAACACTGCTGTGGATGGAACAACATGGATGATCGACTTCTGTGTATGGAACAACTGATGGATGTGCCATTGCTGTGGGTGGAACAACTGATGGATGTACCACTGCTGTGGGTGGAACAACATGGTTGTAACACTGCTGTGGGTGGAACAACATGGATGATCGACTTCTGTGTATGGAACAACTGATGGATGTACCACTGCTGTGGGTCGAACAATATAGATGTACCTCTGCTGTGGTGGAACAAGTGATGGATGTACCACTGCTGTGGTGGAACAACTGATGGATGTACCACTGCTGTGGGTGGAACAACATGGATGTACCACTGCTGTGCGTGGAATAACTGATGGATGTACCACTACTGCGGGTGGAACAACTGATGGATGTACCACTACTGTGGGTGGAACAACTGATGGATGTACCTCTGCTGTGGTGGAACAACTGATGGATGTACCACTACTGTGGGTGGAATAACTGATGGATGTACCACTGCCGTGGTGGAACAATTGATGGATGTACCACTGCTGCGGGTGGAACAACATGGATGATCGACTGCTGTGTATGGAACAACTGATGGATGTACTACTGCTGTGGTTGGAACAATATAGATGTACCTCTGCTGTGGTGGAACAACTGATGGATGTACCACTGCTGTGGTGGAACAACTGATGGATATACCACTACTGTGGGTGGAACAACTGATGGATGTACCTCTGCTGTGGTGGAACAACTGATGGATGTACCACTGCTGTGGGTGGAACAGCTGATGGATGTACCACTGCTGTGGTGGAACAGCTGATGGATGTACCACTGCTGTGAGTGGAATAACTGATGGATGTACCACTGCTGTAAGCGGAACAACTGATGGATGTACCACTGCTGTGGTGGAAGAGCTGATGGATGTACCACAGCTATGGTGGAACAACTGATGGATATGCCATTGCTGTCGGTGGAACAGCTGATGCATGTACCACTGCTGTGGTGGAACAACTGATGGATATACCACTACTGTGGGTGGAACAACTGATGGATGTACCTCTGCTGTGGTGGAACAACTGATGGATGTACCACTGCTGTGGGTGGAACAGCTGATGGATGTACCACTGCTGTGGTGGAACAGCTGATGGATGTACCACTGCTGTGAGTGGAATAACTGATGGATGTACCACTGCTGTAAGCGGAACAACTGATGGATGTACCACTGCTGTGGTGGAAGAGCTGATGGATGTACCACAGCTATGGTGGAACAACTGATGGATGTGCCATTGCTGTCGGTGGAACAGCTGATGCATGTACCACTGCTGTGAGTGGAATAACTGATGGATGTACCGCTGCTGTGGTGGAACAACTGATGGATGTACCACTGCTTTGGGTGGAACAATATAGATGTACATCTGCTGTGGTGGAACAAGTGATGGATGTTCCACTGCTGTGGTGGAAGAACTGATGGATGTACCACTACTGTGTGTGGAACAACTGATGGATGTACCTCTGCTGTGGTGGAACAACTGATGGATATACCACTGCTGTGGGTGGAAAAACTGATGGATGTACCACTACTGTGGGTGGAACAACATGGATGTACCACTGCTGTGGTGCAACAACTGATGGATGCACCACTGCTGTGGGTGGAACAATTGATGGATGTACCACTGCTGTGGGTCGAACAACATGGATGTACAACTGCTGTGAGTTGAATAACTGACGGAAGTACCACTACTGCTGGTGGAACAACTGATGGATGTACCTCTGCTGTGGCGGAACAACTGATGCATGTACCACTGCTGTGGGTGGAACAACTGATGGATGTACCACTGCTGTGGTGGAACAATTGATGGATGTACCACTGCTGTGGTTGAACAGCTGATGGATGTACCACTGCTGTGGGTGGAACAACGTGGATGATCGACTGCTGTGTATGGAACATCTGATGGATGTACCACTGCTGTGGGTGGAACAACATGGATGTACCACTGCTGTGAGTGGAATAACTGATGGATGTACCACTGCAGAAAGCGCAACAACTGATGGATGTACCACTGCTGTGGTGGAACAGCTGATGGGTGTACTACTGCTGTGGGTGGAACAACATGGATGATCGACTGCTGTGTATGGAACAACTGATGGATGTACCACTGCGGTGTGTCGAACAATATAGATGTACCTCTGCTGTGGTGGAACAAGTGATGGATGTACCACTGCTGTGGTGGAACAACTGATGGATGTACCACTGCTGTGGGTGAAACAACATGGATGTTCAACTGCTGTGAGTGGAATAACTGATGGATGTACCACTGCTGCGGGTGGAACAACTGATGGATGTACCACTACTGTGGGTGGAACAACTGATGGATGTACATCTGCTGTGGTGGAACAACTGATGGATGTACCACTGCTGTGGGTGGAACAACTGATGGATGTACCACTGCTGTAGTGGAACAGCTGATGCATGTACCACCTCTGTGAGTTGAATAGCTGATGGATGTACCACTGCTGTGGTGGAACAACTGATGGATGTACCACTGCTGTGGTGGAACTGCTGATGGATGTACCACGGCTGTGGTGGAACAACAGATGGATGTGCCATTGCTGTGGGTGGAACAACTGATGGATGTACCACTGCTGTGGGTGGAACAAATGGTTGTAACACTGCTGTGGATGGAACAACATGGATGATCGACTTCTGTGTATGGAACAACTGATGGATGTGCCATTGCTGTGGGTGGAACAACTGATGGATGTACCACTGCTGTGGGTGGAACAACATGGTTGTAACACTGCTGTGGGTGGAACAACATGGATGATCGACTTCTGTGTATGGAACAACTGATGGATGTACCACTGCTGTGGGTCGAACAATATAGATGTACCTCTGCTGTGGTGGAACAAGTGATGGATTTACCACTGCTGTGGTGGAACAACTGATGGATGTACCACTGCTGTGGGTGGAACAACATGGATGTACCACTGCTGTGCGTGGAATAACTGATGGATGTACCACTACTGCGGGTGGAACAACTGATGGATGTACCACTACTGTGGGTGGAACAACTGATGGATGTACCTCTGCTGTGGTGGAACAACTGATGGATGTACCACTACTGTGGGTGGAATAACTGATGGATGTACCACTGCCGTGGTGGAACAATTGATGGATGTACCACTGCTGCGGGTGGAACAACATGGATGATCGACTGCTGTGTATGGAACAACTGATGGATGTACTACTGCTGTGGTTGGAACAATATAGATGTACCTCTGCTGTGGTGGAACAACTGATGGATGTACCACTGCTGTGGTGGAACAACTGATGGATATACCACTACTGTGGGTGGAACAACTGATGGATGTACCTCTGCTGTGGTGGAACAACTGATGGATGTACCACTGCTGTGGGTGGAACAGCTGATGGATGTACCACTGCTGTGGTGGAACAGCTGATGGATGTACCACTGCTGTGAGTGGAATAACTGATGGATGTACCACTGCTGTAAGCGGAACAACTGATGGATGTACCACTGCTGTGGTGGAAGAGCTGATGGATGTACCACAGCTATGGTGGAACAACTGATGGATATGCCATTGCTGTCGGTGGAACAGCTGATGCATGTACCACTGCTGTGAGTGGAATAACTGATGGATGTACCGCTGCTGTGGTGGAACAACTGATGGATGTACCACTGCTGTGGGTGGAACAATATAGATGTACATCTGCTGTGGTGGAACAAGTGATGGATGTTCCACTGCTGTGGTGGAAGAACTGATGGATGTACCACTACTGTGGGTGGAACAACTGATGGATGTACCTCTGCTGTGGTGGAACAACTGATGGATGTACCACTGCTGTGGGTGGAAAAACTGATGGATGTACCACTACTGTGGGTGGAACAACATGGATGTACCACTGCTGTGGTGCAACAACTGATGGATGCACCACTGCTGTGGGTGGAACAATTGATGGATGTACCACTGCTGTGGGTCGAACAACATGGATGTACAACTGCTGTGAGTTGAATAACTGACGGAAGTACCACTACTGCTGGTGGAACAACTGATGGATGTACCTCTGCTGTGGCGGAACAACTGATGCATGTACCACTGCTGTGGGTGGAACAACTGATGGATGTACCACTGCTGTGGTGGAACAATTGATGGATGTACCACTGCTGTGGTTGAACAGCTGATGGATGTACCACTGCTGTGGGTGGAACAACGTGGATGATCGACTGCTGTGTATGGAACATCTGATGGATGTACCACTGCTGTGGGTGGAACAACATGGATGTACCACTGCTGTGAGTGGAATAACTGATGGATGTACCACTGCAGAAAGCGCAACAACTGATGGATGTACCACTGCTGTGGTGGAACAGCTGATGGATGTACTACTGCTGTGGGTGGAACAACATGGATGATCGACTGCAGTGTATGGAACAACTGATGGATGTACCACTGCGGTGTGTCGAACAATATAGATGTACCTCTGCTGTGGTGGAACAAGTGATGGATGTACCACTGCTGTGGTGGAACAACTGATGGATGTACCACTGCTGTGGGTGAAACAACATGGATGTTCAACTGCTGTGAGTGGAATAACTGATGGATGTACCACTGCTGCGGGTGGAACAACTGATGGATGTACCACTACTGTGGGTGGAACAACTGATGGATGTACATCTGCTGTGGTGGAACAACTGATGGATGTACCACTGCTGTGGGAGGAACAACTGATGGATGTACCACTGCTGTAGTGGAACAGCTGATGCATGTACCACCTCTGTGAGTTGAATAGCTGATGGATGTACCACTGCTGTGGTGGAACAACTGATGGATGTACCACTGCTGTGGTGGAACTGCTGCTGGATGTACCACGGCTGTGGTGGAACAACAGATGGATGTGCCATTGCTGTGGGTGGAACAACTGATGGATGTACCACTGCTGTGGGTGGAACAACATGGTTGTAACACTGCTGTGGGTGGAACAACATGGATGATCGACTTCTGTGTATGGAACAACTGATGGATGTACCACTGCTGTGGGTCGAACAATATAGATGTACCTCTGCTGTGGTGGAACAAGTGATGGATGTACCACTGCTGTGGTGGAACAACTGATGGATGTACCACTGCTGTGGGTGGAACAACATGGATGTACCACTGCTGTGCGTGGAATAACTGATGGATGTACCACTACTGCGGGTGGAACAACTGATGGATGTACCACTACTGTGGGTGGAACAACTGATGGATGTACCTCTGCTGTGGTGGAACAACTGATGGATGTACCACTGCTGTGGGTGGAACAACTGATGGATGTACCACTGCTGTAGTGGAACAGCTGATGCATGTACCACCTCTGTGAGTTGAATAGCTGATGGATGTACCACTGCTGTGGTGGAACAACTGATGGATGTACCACTGCTGTGGTGGAACAGCTGATGGATGTACCACGGCTGTGGGTGGAACAACATGGTTGTACCACGGCTGTGGTGGAACAACAGATGGATGTGCCATTGCTGTGGGTGGAACAACTGATGGATGTACCACTGCTGTGGGTGGAACAACATGGTTGTAACACTGCTGTGGGTGGAACAACATGGATGATCGACTTCTGTGTATGGAACAACTGATGGATGTACCACTGCTGTGGGTCGAACAATATAGATGTACCTCTGCTGTGGTGGAACAAGTGATGGATGTACCACTGCTGTGGTGGAACAACTGATGGATGTACCACTGCTGTGGGTGGAACAACATGGATGTACCACTGCTGTGCGTGGAATAACTGATGGATGTACCACTACTGCGGGTGGAACAACTGATGGATGTACCACTACTGTGGGTGGAACAACTGATGGATGTACCTCTGCTGTGGTGGAACAACTGATGGATGTACCACTGCTGTGGGTGGAACAACTGATGGATGTACCACTGCTGTAGTGGAACAGCTGATGCATGTACCACCTCTGTGAGTTGAATAGCTGATGGATGTACCACTGCTGTGGTGGAACAACTGATGGATGTACCACTGCTGTGGTGGAACAGCTGATGGATGTACCACGGCTGTGGGTGGAACAACATGGTTGTACCACTGCTGTGGTGTAACAACTGATGGATGTACCACTGCGGTGTGTGGAACAACATGGATGATCCACTGCTGCGGGAGGAAGAACTGATGGATGTACCACTGCTGTGGGTGGAACAACTGATGGATGTACCACTGCTGTGAGTGGAATAACTGATGGATGTACCACTGCTGTGGTGGAACAATTGACGGATGTACCACTGCTGCGGGTGGAACAACGTGGATGATCGACTGCTGTGTATGGAACAACTGATGGATATACTACTGTTGTGGGTGGAACAATATAGATATACCTCTGCTGTGGTGGAACAAGTGATGGATGTACCACTGCTGTGGTGGAACAACTGATGGATGAACCACTGCTGTGGTGGAACAACATGGATGTACCACTGCTGTGAGTGGAAAAACTGATGGATGTACCACTGCTGTGGTGGAACAACTGATGGATGTACCACTGCTGTGGTGGAACAACTGATGGATATACCACTACTGTGGGTGGAACAACTGATGGATGTACCTCTGCTGTGGTGGAACAACTGATGGATGTACCACTGCTGTGGGTGGAACAACTGATGGATATACCACTGCTGTGGTGGAACAGCTGATGGATGTACCACTGCTATGAGTGGAATAACTGATGGATGTACCACTGCTGTGGTGGAACAGATGATGGATGTACCACGGCTGTGGTGGAACAACTGATGGATGCGCCATTGCTGTGGGTGGAACAACTGATGGATGTACCACTGCTGTGGGTGGAACAACATCGTTGTAACATTGCTGTGGTGTAACAACTGATGGATGTACTACTGCTGTGTGTGGAACAACATGGATGATCCACTGCTGTGGGTGGAACAATTGCTGTATGTACCACTGCTGTGAGTGGAATAACTAATGGATGTACCACTGCTGTGGTGGAATAGTTGATGGATGTACCACTGCTGTGGGTGGAACAACATGGATGATCGACTGCTGTGTATGGAACAACTGATGGATGTACCACTGCTGTGGGTCGAACAATATAGATGTACCTCTGCTGTGGTGGAACAAGTGATGGATGTACCACTGCTGTGGTGGAACAACTGATGGATGTACCAATGCTGTGGGTGGAACAACATGGATGTACCACTGCTGTGAGTGGAACAACTGATGGATGTACCACTACTGTGGGTGGAACAACTGATGGATGTACCTCTGCTGTGGTGGAACAACTGATGGATGTACCAGTGCTGTGGGTGGAACAACTGATGGATGTACCACTGCTGTAGTGGAACAGCTGATGCATGTACCACCTCTGTGAGTTGAATAGCTGATGGATGTACCACTGCTGTGGTGGAACAACTGATGGATGTACCACTGCTGTGGTGGAACAGCTGATGGATGTACCACGGCTGTGGTGGAACAACTGATGGATGTGCCATTGCTGTGGGTGGAACAACTGATGGATGTACCACTGCTGTGGGTGGAACAACATGGTTGTAACACTGCTGTGGTGTAACAACTGATGGATGTACCACTGCGGTGTGTGGAACAACTGATGGATGTACCACTGCTGTGAGTGGAATAACTGATGGATGTACCACTGCTGTGGTGGAACAATTGATGGATGTACCACTGCTGCGGGTGGAACAACATGGATGATCGACTGCTGTGTATGGAACAACTGATGGATGTACCACTGCTGTGGGTCGACCAAATAAATGTACCTCTGCTGTGGTGGAACAAGTGATGGATGTACCACTGCTGTCGTGGAACAACTGATGGATGTACCTCTGCTGTGGTGGAACAACTGATGGATGTACCACTGCTGTGGGTGGAACAACTGATGGATGTACCACTGCTGTAGTGGAACAGCTGATGCATGTATCACCTCTGTGAGTTGAATAGCTGATGGATGTACCACTGCTGTGGTGGAACAACTGATGGATGTACCACTGCTGTGGTGGAACAGCTGATGGATGTACCACGGCTGTGGGTGGAACAACTGATGGATGTACCACTGCTGTGGCTGGAACAACATGGTTGTAACACTGCTGTGGTGTAACAACTGATGGATGTACCACTGCGGTGTTTGGAACAACTGATCGATGTACCACTGCTGTGAGTGGAATAACTGATGGATGTACCACTGCTGTGGTGGAACAATTGATGGATGTACCACTGCTGTGGGTGGAACAACATGGATGATCCACTGCTGTGGGTGGAACAACTGATGGATGTACCACTGCTGTGGGTGGAACAGCTGATGCATGTACCACCTGTGTGAGTTGAATAGCTGATGGATGTACCACTGCTGTGGTGGAAAAACTGATGGATGTACCACTGCTTTTGTGGAACAGCTGATGGATGTACGACGGCTGTGGTGGAACAACTGATGGATGTACCACTGCTGTGGGTGGAACAACATGGTTGTACCACTGCTGTGGTGTAACAACTGATGGATGTACCACTGCTGTGGGTGGAACAACTTATGGATGTACCACTGCTGTGGTGGAACAACTGATGGATGTACCACTGCTGCGGGTGGAACAACATGGATGACTGACTGCTGTGTATTGAACAACTGATGGATTTACTACTGCTGTGGGTGGAACAATATAGATGTACCTCTGCTGTGGTGGAACAAGTGATGGATGTACCACTGCTGTGGTGGAACAGATGATGGATGTACCACGGCTGTGGTGGAACGACTGATGGATGTACCATTGCTGTGGTGGAACAACTGATGGATGTACCACTGCTGTGGGTGGAACAGCTGATGGATGTACCACTGCTGTGGGTCTAACAACATGGATGTACCACTGCTGTGAGTGGAATAACGGATGGATGTACCACTGCTATGGGTGGAACAACATGGATGTACAACTGCTGTGGGTGGAACAACTGATGGATGTACCATTACTGCGGGTGGAACAACTGCTGGATGTACCACTGCTGTGGGTGGAACAACGTGGATGTACCACTGCTGTGGTGGAACAACTGATGGATGTACCACTGCTGTGGTGGAACAACTGATCGATGTACCACTGCTGAAAGCGGAACAACTGATGGATGTACTACTGCTGTGGTGTAACAACTGATGGATGTACAACTGCTGCGGTGGAACAACTGATGGATGTAAAACTGATGTGGGTGAAACAACTGATGGATGTACCACTGCTGTGGTGGAACAACTGATGGATGTACCAGTACTGTGGGTGGAACAACTGATGGATGTACCTCTGCCGTGGTGCAACAACCTATGGATGTATTACTGCTGTGGGTGGAACAACTGATGGATGTACCACTGCTGTAGTGGAACAGCTGATGCATGTACCACCTCTGTGAGTTGAATAGCTGATGGATGTACCACTGCTGTGGTGGAACAACTAATGTATGTACCACTGCGGTGTGTGGAACAACATGGATGATCCACTGCTGTGGATGGAACAACTGATGGATGTACCACTGCTGTGAGTGGAATAACTGATGGATGTACCACTGCTGTGGTGGAACAACTGATGGATGTACCACTGCTGTGGTGGAACAACTGATGGATGTACCACTGCTGCGGGTGGAACAACATGGATGATCGACTGCTGTGTATAGAACAACTGATGGATGTACTACTGCTGTGGGTGGAACAATATAGATGTACCTCTGCTGTGGTGGAACAGCTGATGGATATACCACTGCTGTGAGTGGAATAACTGATGGATGTACCACTGCTGTAAGCGGAACAACTGATGGATGTACCACTGCTGTGTTGGAACAGCTGATGGATGTACCACAGCTATGGTGGAACAACTGATGGATGTGCCATTGCTGTGGGTGGAACAACTGATGGATGTACCTCTGCTGTGGTGGAACAGCTGATGCATGTACCACTGCTGTGAGTGGAATAACTGATGGATGTACCACTTCTGTGGTGGAACAACTGATGGATGTACCACTGCTGTGGTGTAACAACTGATGGATGTACCACTGCTGTGTGTGGAACAACATGGATGATCCACTGCTGTGGGTGGAACAACTGATGGATGTACAACTGCTGTCGTGGAACAACTGATGGATGTAAAACTGATGTGGGTGGAACAGCTGATGGATGTACCACTGCTGTGGTGGAACAACTGATGGATGTACCACTGCTGTGGGTGGAACAACATGGATGATCCACTGCTGTGGGTGGAACAACTGATGGATGTACCACTGCTGTGGGTGGAACAACATGGATGATCCACTGCTGTGGGTGGAACAACTGATGGATGTACCACTGCTGTGGTGGAACAACTGATGGATGTACAACTGCTGTGGTGGAACAACTGATGGATGTACCACTGCTGAGGTGGAACAACTTATGGATGTACCACTGCTGAGGTGGAACAACTGATGGATGTACCACTGCTGAGGTGGAACAACTTATGGATGTACCACTGCTGAGGTGGAACAACTTATGGATGTACCACTGCTGAGGTGGAACAACTGATGGATGTACCACTGCTGGGGGTGGAACAACTGATGGATGTACCACTGCTGAGGTGGAACAACTGATGGATGTACCACTGCTGTGGTGGAACAACTTATGGATGTACCACTGCTGAGGTGGAACATTAGATTCCAGTAAAATCAGATGTTGTTGATGCCTTAGTTGTATTTTGCACTTTCTAAATGCAGCTTTGATACATTTGCTTGGATTACTTCAGGGTACCCATTCATTTGCATGAGTCATCAAAGGATTTCGTAGTTAGTTCAGCAAACTAGTGTTTTGTAAAACCTTCTTAAGTCTATAAAACACTCATGAACCAATTCTGTGGAGTCCAACAGCTCAGCCAGTTGTGTTATGTACAGACTGACTGCTGCTCACTGCTGCTCCACACTCACGAGGCTCTGCTCTCAGCAGCAGCTGCATGCACATGCACATTGTTCTGCACATGCACACATGTATTTAAGTCTGCCCATAACTGTGCAGGAGGGGTAAGAGGCAGGAGGGGTAAGAGGCAGGAGGGGTAAGAGGCAGGAGGGGTAAGAGGCAGGAGGGGTAAGAGGCAGGAGGGGTAAGAGGCAGGAGGGGTAAGAGGCAGGAGGGGTAAGAGGCAGGAGGGGTAAGAGGCAGGAGGGGTAAGAGGCAGGAGGGGTAAGAGGAAGGGCAGAAACATTGACCTGCACTGGTGACTTTACACTCCGTGATGTAACTTAATCAGGCTCAGTACTGGGCTGGACACACACCACACACACACACACACACACACACACTCACAGCTCACAGCTCACAGCTCAAAAACAAAACACACACTCACAGCGTAAGAGGCACGACAACCTCTCCCTTCTCTCTCACATATCACAGCAGCCTAATGACTGTTTATCTGTCTCATCTAGACACACACACACACACACACACACACACACACACACACACTCTAACACACACTTCAACACGCACTGCACACCAAACACTCCAACACACACACACACACACACACACACACACACACACACACACACACTCACAGCTCACAGCTCACAGCTCAAAAACAAAACACACACTCACAGCGTAAGAGGCATGACAACCTCTCCCTGCTCTCTCACGCTCCTCTGGTCTCTCACATATCACAGCAGCCTAATGACTGTTTATCTGTCTCATCTACACACACACACACACACACACACACACACACACTTCAACACGCACTGCACACCAAACACTCCAACACACACACACACACACACACACACACACACACACACACACACACACACACCACACACACACTCCAACACGCACTGCACACCGAACACTCCAACACACACACACACACACACTCCAACACACACTCCAACACACATCAATACACACTGTACACCACACACTCCAACACACACACACACACACTCCAACACACATCAACACACACTGCACACCACACACATCAACACACACTACACACACACACACACATATCACACTCTAGAACACACACACACATCAACACACACACACTCCAACACAGATCAACACAAACTGCACACCACACACTCCAATACACACACACACACACACACACACACACACATCACACACTCCAATACACACACACACACATCACACACTCCAATACACACACACACACACACACTCCAACACACATCACACACTCCAACACACTTCAACACACACTGCACACCACACACTGCAACACACACACACACACACACACACTCCAACACACATCAACACACACACACACACACACACACACACACACACACACACACACACACTCCAACACACATCAACACACACACACACACACACACACACACACACACAGCTGACAGGAGTGGCACCTGGTGTGGTCTTCTGCTGCTGTAGCCCATCTGCCTCAAGGTTCGACGTGTTGTGCGTTCAGAGATGCTCTTCTGCATACCTCGGTTGTAATGAGTGGTTATTTGAGTTACTGTTGCCTTTCTATCAGCTCGAACCAGTCTGGCCATTCTCCTCTGACCTCTGGCATCAACAAGGCATTTTCGCCCACAGAACTGCCGCTCACTGGATATTTTCTCTTTTTCGGACCATTCTCTGTAAACCCTAGAGATGGTTGTGCATGAAAATCCCAGTAGATCAGCAGTTTCTGAAATACTCAGACCAGCCCGTCTGGCACCAACAACCATGCCACGTTCAAAGTCACTTAAATCACCTTTCTTCCCCATTCTGATGCTCGGTTTGAACTGCAGCAGATCGTCTTGACCATGTCTACATGCCTAAATGCATTGAGTTGCTGCCATGTGATTGGCTGATTAGAAATTTGCGTTAATGAGCAGTTGGACAGGTGTGCCTAATAAAGTGGCCGGTGAGTGTAATTACGCGCACACAACCAAACCACTGACGTGATGCGCTGCATGTGGCTATGCGGCCCTCCAACAGGTAAGCAGAACATAGAACTGTGTAAAACATAAGTAAAGTCTGTTTAAAAAATGATACCTCATTGTCCCAGATGGCTGCAAGGCCCTTCACCATCCCACTTCTGACACCAATGTAACGAACTCGGGGGGCAACCAGTGGAACTCCCGCAGCCGGGACACGAACTCGTATCTCCCGCGGTGCGGGAGATATCGCCAACCGCTCGACCAAAGGGTCCGACCTGTTAGCCAAGGGCTACCGAGCCTCTTCATCCGTGATCGTTACAAAATGTAAGTGACCAGCCAGAGCCAGCATCTTGATAACGTGACTCGCGCAAGAAAAACTTGGCCCATAGGATTTTATTGGATACAACTTCGTGGTGCCGAACAAGAACATTTCAGTGACATCTTGTCCCCCAGCACGAGTTCGTAGATTAAATTTCGTGACTATGTTGCTCCAAAACCTGTATGTACCTTTCAGCATTAATGGGGCCTTCACAGATGTACAAGTTACCCACGATGCCATGGGCACTAACACCCCCCTCCCATACCATCACAGAAGCTGGCTTTTGGACTTTGTGCTGATAACAATCTGGATGGTCCTTTTCCTCTTTAGCCCGGAGGACACCACGTCCATGATTTCCAAAAACAATTTGAGATGTGGACTCGTCAGACCACAGCACACTTGTCCACTTTGCGTCAGTCCATCTCAGATGAGCTCGGGTCCAGAGAAGCCAGCGGCGTTTCTGGGTGGTGTTGATATCTGGCTTTGGCTTTGCATGGCAGAGTTTTAACTTGCACTTGTAGATGTAGCGACGAACTGTGTTAACTGACGATGGTTTTCCCAAGTGCTCCTGAGCCCAGGTGGTAATATCCTTTACACAATGATGTCGGTTTTTAATGCAGTGCCTCCTGAGGGGTCGAAGGTCACGGGCATTCAATGTTGGTTTTGGGCCTTGCTGCTTACGTGCAGAGATTTCTCCGGATTCTCTGAATCTTGTGATGACATTATGGACTGGAGATGATTAAATCCCTAAAGTCCTTGCAGTTGTACGTTGAGAAACGTTGTTCTTAAACTGTTGGATTATTTGCTCACACAGTTGTTCACAAAGTGGTGAACCTCGCCCCATCCTTGCTTCTGAACGGCTGAGCCTTTCGGGGATGCTCCTTTTATACCCAATCATGACACTCACCTGTTTCCAGTTAACCTGTTCACCTTAAATATCTTGTCTTTGTAGTGTATTCACTTGAATATAGGTGGAAAAGGATTTGCAAATCATTGTATTCTGTTTTTATTCACGTTTTACACAACGTCCCAACTTCATTGGAATTGGGGTTTGTACTTCTCTACAACTCCCGACTTCCTCATACAATACCACACCTCCTCTCTTGGCACCCTGTCGTATGCTTTCTCTAAATCTACAAAGACACAATGCAACTCCTTCTGGCCTCCTCTATACTTCTCCATCAACATTCTCACAGCAAACATCACATCTGTGGTGCTCTTTCATGGCATGAAACCATACTGCTGCTGCTGATCATCACCTCTCCTCCTCTTAACCTAGCTTCTATTACTCTTTCCCATATCTTCATGCTGTGGCTGATCAACTTTATGCCTCTGTAGTTGCTACAGTTCTGCACATCACCCTTGTTCTTGAAGATCGGTACCAGTATGCTTCTTCTCCACTTCTCAGGCCTCCTCTCACTTTCCAGGATTGTGTTAAACAATCTAGTTAGAAACTCCACTGCCATCTCTCCTAAACACCTCCATGCCTCCACAGGTAGGTCATCAGGACCAACTGCCTTTCCACTCTTCATCCTCTTCATAGCTGCCCTCACTTCCTCCTTGCTAATCCACTGCACTTCCTGATTCACTAACCCCACATCATCCAACCTTCTCTCTCTCTCATTTTTTTCATTCATCAGCCCCTCAAAGTATTCCTTCCACCTTCCCCGCACACTCTCCTCGCTTGTCAGCACATTTCCATCTCTATCCTTGATCGCCCAAACTTGCTTCACATCCTTCCCAGGTCTGTCCCTCTGTTTAGCCAATCGGTACAAGTCCTTTTCTCCTTTCTTAGTGTCTAACCTGTCATACAACTCACCATACTCCTTTTCCTTTGCCTTCACCACCTCTCTCTTCACTTTACGCTGCATCTCCTTGTACTCCTGTCTACTTTCTTCATCTCACTGACTATCCCACTTCTCTTTTGCCAACCTGTTCCTCTATATAATTTACTGTACTTCCTCATTCCACCACCAAGTCTCCTTGTCTTCTGTCCAGATGACACACCAAGTACCTTCCTAGCTGTCTCCCTCACTATTTCTGCAGTGGTTGCCCAGCCATACGGCAACTCTTCACTACCACCCAGTACCTGTCTTACCTCCTCCCTGAACTCCATACAACAGTCTTCCTTCTTCAACTTCCACCATTTGATCTTCGGCTGTGTCTTCACTCTCTTCCTCTTCTTGGTCTCCAAAGTCATCCTACAGACCACCATCCGATGCTGCCTAGCTACGTTCTCCCCTGTCACCACCTTGCAGTCTCCAATCCCTTTCAGATCGTGCCTTCTACATAAGATATAGTCCAGCTGTGTGCACTTTCCTCCACTCTTGTACGTCACCATGTGTTCCTCCCTCTTCTTGAAATATGTATTCACCACAGCCATTTCCATCCTTTTTGCAAAATCCTCCACCATCTGTCCTTCCACATTTCTCTCCTTGACACCATACCTACCCATCACCTCCTCATCACCTCTGCTCCCTTCACCCTCTCCACCACGTCATCCAACTCACTCCAGAATTCTTCTTTCTCTTCCATCTCACACCCAACTTGCGGGGCATATGCTCTGATAACATTCAGCAGTACACCTTCGATTTCCAGCTTCATACTCATCACTCTGTCTGACACTCTCTCCACCTCCAGCATGCTCTTGACATATTCTTCCTTCAGAATTACCCCTACCCCATTTCTCCTCCCATTCGCACCATGGTAGAAGGTTGATAAATTAAATACAACACGTGGTTCTATAAATTGTAAAAATTTAGGTAATACACTTGAGCATAATTATCTGTAGCTTACAGAGAAACCCCATTTAAAAGGCATCCATTACAGCAAATTATATTTTTCTAATCAGGACAATCTCCGTGCAGCTATAATCCAGATATTTCAGTCATCCAGTCATTTTTTTCTCACTTTCCAGTCCTCTATAATTCTCTCCATCATATAGCTCCTTTACCAATATAAAAGGTAAATGATGAAATGCCACTACACTACACTATATTTTGGTGATGTTAACTTCCATTTCTGGAAAGAGAGAGAGGGAGCCAAAGCAGTCGGGTAAGTCTGGCGAGAAACCCAACTCAGAACCTAAGTCAGCTTGGCTTTACTACACAGAGTGATTTACACTATTTTAGTTCCCGTTTTGGTTTCAACAAGACCCCAGATACACACACACACACACACACACACACACACACACACACACACACACACACACACACACACACACACAATGAGGTTAAGTCCTACAGCAGATCAAACACCAGATGAACATTGAGAGTGAAAGCGGAGCTGAGGGCTGTCTAGACCATTGTAACAGATCTGGTCTGAACAACCAGCCTTGCCACATCCCTCCTCACCCCCGTCTCTCCACACCACCTATATGATCCGGGAATTGTGAGCGCTATTAACCTCTGACCCCCCTCCCCCAACACGAGTGGGACATTCTGTTGATACGATTGAGATGTAGCATCTTTTTTTCCTCTTCAAATGTGGTCTATTTGGTAAAGCCATTGGAATTGAAATACAACATGGTGATGTGTGTGTCATTCTGTCCAAGTACGTAAACCACCTTCCTGCCATTCTGCCTGCGTATATAAACCACCTTCTCGCCATTCTGTCCAGGTAAAGCACCCTCACTCACTCACTCACTCACTCACACACACACACACACACACACACACACACACACACACACACACACACACACACACACACACACACACACACACACACACACACGCACATGCAAACACACACAAAGAAGAAACAGACAAGCACTATATTTTCCAAGCACTTAAAATACCCTGAGTATATTTTGGAATTATTATGCAACAAGTACATTTGGCATCCTTTTTCAAAGCATTTTATTGTGATTTGGAGTAATTTCATCTCTATCTTTATCACATGGATCACTTCCTAGAATTTCAGATACATAAATTATATGTTATACAAAAAATGTGACGAAGAATATTTTGGTTTTGGTTACTTTTAACTGCTGAGTCAATGGGCCCGCCGTATAGGACAACGCTGTTGTGAAATGTCACACCACATACATGCTGTTTGACACAAGCTGTCATTCAACACGGACTGTAGACATGTTAGTCAGGCGGCTTAGCAAAATGATGGGGACACGGCGGACAAAAGCACCACATTTTTCCACATGCTCTCCATCACCATAGCTTTCAATTTTTGATGGGAGCCACTTCATCAGGATGACGGATAAAATCTATAAGTGCCAATATTAGTCCATGGGCCAGAGCCCAAAATTTCCTATTTCGGTACACTCGAGGTGGCAAAACTTACTTATAATTTTTGAAAGGATCCATGTCTGTAGATGATATTTTGGTATGATAACCATTCCTGAGTGGCAGCTGTATCACAGTTATCAGCTCATGAAGTTAACCACCCCCAAAAGTAAATTGCATTTTAGATGCTGGTGCATATCCTGGTTTAGCCTCATGGTCAGGACATTTTTCAATGTTCTATAATATTGTCTTTGGTATCATTTTAAAGGGGACCTTCTTAGCTTTCATTCAAGCCCTGTTGTGGATATTTCTCACAAATATAGAGGTCACTTGAGCTCTTCAACCCGTCAATAACACACATTTTTCTGCAATGTTCGCCTAAACTATATACTTTCTTTTAGCCCTGTGGCATCTAGGAATATCAGGGACACAAAACACGAAAACTGGAATACTCACAGGACTGTAAAGATTCAGGAAATGTATAATACACCCATACTATTTCATTGTGTGAGGTGATTGTGAACCTTAAATTAGAAGGGCATTATTACTAAGAAACTAACTAGACCAAAGCCAGTTAGTCCATGGGTCAGACCAGATATCGATATCACCCAAGGTGACACAACTTCACTGGTGCCATTTTATTTGGTACACTAACAGAAGTAAAATAATACATGATAACCTTTCCAAATGAGCAGCTATTTCATTTTTCTTTCAGGAAACCTGTTTCTGTGCCTCTCACGATTGTGTATTTGCCCAGATTTTTACAAATATAGCATTTCAACACCCCTGGTACTGATTAGCCTAGCTTAAACTCTGGGACAGTTCTGAGTTGGCAAACAACCAAGGATAACCAGTACTGTGTACTTCCATTCATTGTGCTAAGCTAGGCTAACGTGCAGCCAGATAGCTTTCTACTAAACACATATAGAGGAAACTGGTATCTATCTTCTTGTCTCACTCTGGAGAAGATTGTAAGCTAATTTCCCATAATGTTAGCATGTTCTTTTAATGTATATGTTAATATGATTAGTTAAAGTGGCTACGAGGAACTTTCATCTTGTGTTGATTTTAGCGGCCTCATGTGGACAAAATACAGCTGTTGCATAGCAACTAGGTAATGTATCTATTTGTGGCTATGTAAGATAAATAATGGTAATATGACGCTGGTGAAGCAAAGTAAACTTTGTTTTAGTAGTGTTCATACACCTAAGTTACATGTATTTGTTTGTATGTGGCAGGTGAAAACTGACTGAATATGGCCACTGGTGAACAAGCAAGTTTTTACCCAATACCAAAGCGCCCACGGGTGGAGTGCATTATCCACTGTTCTGATGATACAGATAAGCTGGTTTCACTACAAAGTGTCGACTCATGGAGAACTCTGCTCAGGGCAGCTCAGATACGAAATCATGCACCAGTTTTGAAACTGGCAAAAGACATTCCTGAGGGACAGATTCCAGCAATCTACTACCACAGAAAGTGTCGCAGTATCTTCACTATGAAGCAAATTCTTGATGGCCTCCTTGCAAAAGAAAAGAAAAGTTGTGTCTCTGCTGAAGAGAAACAATCTAAGAGAGTAGCTCGACATGCTCCAAGTACATCTAGGACTTATGATGCAGAGTGCATATTTTGTCAGAAAAACAGCAAATATTCCAAGAGACAGAATACGAGAGAAGTACTGGAACAGTGTTGAGAACTGCGAGCTGATGCAAAGATCAGGAGTGCAGCCACAAAGAAAAGGGACAGCAGAATCCTTGCCATTGTGAGTAGAGACCTTGTAGCAGCTGAAGGGCACTACCACAGGTCATGCTATAGACTTTACACCAAAGAAGAGGTTTCCAAAGGAGAGGTTGCCAGCAATGAAGATGATGATGCTGCAGCCCAGTATGAAGTTGCTGTGAATAAGGCATACAATGAGCTGTTCCTCTTCATCAGGATGGAGCTTTTTGGCTATCCTCAAGTGATGACAATGACTGATCTCTCTTCTAGACTGGTAGCTTCAATGAACTCCCAAGGCATTGCCCAAGTCAAGGAATCAACCAAGAAGCACATAAGGCGAAACCTGGAGAGTGAGTTTGCTGGAGCCTTGCAGATATTCCCTGATGAGAAAGGAAAATTCCTCCTCTATCCCGATAACTTGTCCATGAGGGAACTTGCCAAAGAAAATCAGTCTCTCAAAAGGGAGCTGCAGACCCTGAAAAGTGTCAGTGCACAAGATGTTATAGCCAAAGCAGCCATCAAATTGAGAGCAGACATTAAAAGTCAAGATGTTCCTCAAACCTGACCGCCTGAAGTCAAACCAGAAGCAGAATGTCCTACCATTCCAGAGTCGCTCATTATCTTCCTGTACTCTCTACTCACAGGCTCAAATGATCCTGATCATGCATCCCAGAGAGTGCAGTGCCTTCTGCAGTCATTTGGCCATGACATAGTATATGCAGTGACATGTGGAAATACCAAGCCTTCCAAGCACATTGTTCTGCCATTCAGTGTCAAATCGTTGACAGGAAATGTAGAGTTGATAAACATCCTCAACCGACTTGGTCACAGTGTGTCCTATTCACAGATGGAAGAGATCAACACTGCCCTGTGTCTCCAGAAACTCTCATCATCAGGGAGTGGCATTGCCCTTCCAGCTAACATCCATCCTGGCATATTCACAACTTTAGCCTGGGACAATATCGACCGTCTTGAAGAAACTGTCAGTGGTGAGGGAACATCTCACAGAGTCAATGGGATTGCTGTGCAAGCAAAGCCAGTCAACCCACTTCCTGTCCAACCCATGCCCACTGTTCCCAAAACAAAGAAGAGAAGCATTGATGGACCCCCACCAATGTTACCAACTTACAATGCTGGACAACGGGTAGGGCCACCACAAAGCAAAAAGTCAGATGCCGATACTGCAGCCAATACTAAGCTTGCCAGAGAGAAAAACCTTCTTTGGGTCCTAGCACGCATGTCACAACAAGAAGAACAGTCAGTCAGCAGCTGGACAGGCTTCAACATCCTGACTCGAGGAGAGATGACGGTCATACCCGACAATATAGGCTATCTGCCTACCATCAATGCTCCAGCGACACAAATGTCTACTGTCAACGAGGTGCTTAACCAGTCACTGAGCATCATGCAGTGCTTAGGCCTGAGGAAGATTGTCTGTGTCTTTGACCAAGCCCTGTATGCGAAGGCTGTCGAGATCACATGGAAACACCATGACAAGTTCCATGATATCATCGTTAGGCTTGGGGTATTCCACACCATCTGCACACTGCTGGCAATAATAGGAAAGCGTTTCCAAGATGCTGGACTCAAAGACCTCTGCATTGAGTCTGGCATGATTGCAGAAGGCTCAATTGCTGGTGTTATGGATGGCTGCAAGTACAACAGGGCAGTGCGACTACACAAGCTCCTGTATGAGGCTCTCATGCGACTGACCTTGAATGGTTTCCTGTCCTGGTTGGAAGAAACTCACAGGAATGACATGGTTCACCTGAATGAGACACTGAAGACCATTGACAGCCTTGGGAAAGAAGTCTCACAACATGCTTTGAAGGAGGTCCTCGAGAACAGCTCTTGTACACGCATCATGGATCTATTTGAAGTCTACCGTGAGTTCCTTAGAGGTGGAAACGGCAGCCTCTCGAACTTCTGGATGTCCTATTTGGACATGGTTGAAATCTTGTTGGGGCTCATCCGAGCATCCAGAGAGGGAGACTGGATGCTACACTTGGCTAGCATTCGAGCAATGATCCCATGGTGCTTTGCTTATGACAGGATGAATTATGCACGCTACCTCCCCTACTACTACGCCCAGATGTCTGAGCTGCCCATCACACACCCAGATGTGTACACAGAATTCATGGAAGGAGGCTTCTCAGTCCAACTGGGCTCCACCAATCCCTTTGGCCGAATCCCTGTTGACCAAGCTATAGAAGAAACGGTAAACAAAGACACCCAAACAGCTGGAGGGACAAAGGGATTCAGCTTAAAGCCAGGAGCTGTGACCAAATATTATCTCACAGCTGAGTATAGAAGCATGTACCTCAGACAGCTGAGAGACCTGCGGGGTCAAGGCAGGTGCAAATGGTCTCATCCAGATCTACAGAGTCCAAGGATCAAGAGAGATGAAGCAGATGTCCAGTCTCTCATGGACCTTATGGAGAATAACTGGCTCAATCGTATGTCCCCTGATGAGATTGATTTGGTTAGCCTCTCCACTGGCAACATGGCTCCACCTGATGTGACCATAGATCTCTTTAGAGCTCTTGAGAAAGGAGAAGAGGCCTACCAAGCATTCCAGCAAACAAGGTTAGATGCAGACCCACCACCTGTGAAATTCCACGACAAGATGACCAAGCAAAGTCTGAAAACATTCTCCAATGTCAGCACAAAACAAGCTCATGGAAAGAAAGCACAGGATGTGGTTCTGAAGGCAGATAGAAACCTTTTCAGTCACATGATCCTGGTGGCTGAAAGCAGGAAGGTGAATCTGAAGGATGACCTTGCCTACCCATTGGGCCCACTACCATGGGCACTGGCAAATGCTGATGGGTCCTTACGAAAAACAAACAAGGCCGCACTTGCCAGAGAGCTTGAAAAGAATGTATCTCCTGCAGAAGACATCCCAATCCCATCTACTTCCATCATTGATGGGATGAGCCTGGTCCAAAAAATGAATGGCAACAACAAAACCTTTGCACAGGTGGCAGAGTCAGCCTTGACCCAGGTCCTCTATGAGGGAGCACAGAGTGGGAGGATTGATGTTGTTTTTGATGTCTATCACCAGACTTCGATCAAAGATGCTGAACGACTGAACCGGGGTGGAGACATCACTCTCCAGTACAAGAATCTTGCAGGGGGACACCACGTCCAGCAGTGGAGAAAATTTATGTGCAGTTCCTCCAACAAGACCAGTCTCATCAAGTTTCTGGTGGAAGAGTGGAAACTCCCACGATACAGAGCTATGCTGCATGGCAAGGAGTTGTACATGACCTGTGAGGAAACCTGCTACAAGTTGACAGAAGATGGGTGTGAGGAAGCAGCAGAACTGCATTCCACACATGAAGAAGCTGACACCCGTCTGCTCCTGCATGCATTGCATGCAGCAAATGCAGGCTCAAAGTCAGTTATCATCACAGCTGAGGACACTGATGTCATGGTGCTTTGTCTTGGCTTCCAGAAGGACATCACCTGTCCCATCTACCAGAAGTGTGGGACTCAGAACCACACACGGTTTGTCGACATCACCAAACTGGCAAGTTCACTTGGAGACAGCATCTGTGACAGCCTAATTGGCTTACATGCCTTCACAGGCTGCGACACTGTCAGTGCATTCGCTGGTCGAGGGAAGCTGAATGCCCTGAAGATAGTGAGAAAGCACACTTCCTGCCAAGAGACTTTTAGTCAACTGGGACAGACATGGAATGTGAGTGATGAGCTGTTCCAGAAAATTGAGCAGTTCACCTGTCGGATGTATGTTGCTAATAGCAGCACTGCTGAGGTGAACAAACTGCGTTACAAGCTCTTCTGCACCAAAAGGGGAGAGGTTGAGTCCAGCCAGCTGCCACCATGTAGAGACTGTCTCTTTATGCATGTTCAACGAGCCAACTATCAGGCAGCAATATGGAAGTGCTGTCTGCAGGCTAACCCTGTGGTGCCAAGCCCTACTGAGTATGGATGGACAGACGATGAAGGCAAGCTGGCCATTTACTGGATGCGCTCCCCACCTGCACCAGATGTGGTCTTGGAAATGCTAACATGCAAGTGTGTGCATTCATGCAAAATGCCAAGCTGCATGTGCCTGTCAAATGGACTTCCATGCACAGACATGTGCAGGTTACAGACCTGCAGTAACCAAAAACAGCAGGATGGTCCAGAACTGGACTTTGAACTTGGGGAGTCAGATGATGAGAGAAACGAGCAGTTTGATGAATGACAGTGTGATGATTCTGATGGTATTACTGTGGTAGTAGTCTATTGATGCACAGGATGTTGATTCTGGACTTGGTTACCCAGAGCTTGATAACAATAATGTAACCATATTCACATATACCCATTACCATTACATATACCCACTAATGATATGGGATTACATGTATCATTGACTAAGTATATGTAAATGTCAATGTTGTTTAAAATATTAAAATAGTTCATTACCTCACTATGGTATTCCTTTTTATCATGTATTTTGATTGTGTATTTAAACAAATGTATAGAGACCAGTTTGTGACCTAACTGGCTTTGGTCTTGTTCTCATTTAAGGCTCACAATCACCTCACACAATGAAATAGTATGGGTGTATTATACATTTCCTGAATCTTTACAGTCCTGTGAGTATTCCAGTTTTTGTGTTTTGTGTCCCTGATATTCCTAGGTGCCACAGGGCTAAAAGAAAGTATATAGTTTAGGCGAACATTGCAGATAGATGTGTGTTATTGACGGGTTGAAGAGCTCAAGTGACCTCTATATTTGTGAGAAATATCCACAACAGGGCTTGAATGAAAGCTAAGAAGGTCCCCTTTAAAATGATACCAAAGACAATATTATAGAACATTGAAAAATGTCCTGACCATGAGGCTAAACCAGGATATGCACCAGCGTCTAAAATGCAATTTAGTTTAGCGGGTGGTTAACTTCATGAGCTGATAACTGTGATACAGCTGCCACTCAGGAATGGTTATCATTCCAAAATATCATCTACAGACATGGATCCTTTCAAAAATTATAAGTAAGTTTTGCCACCTTGAGTGTACCGAAATATCGTCTGGCCCATGGACTATATCTCAGCTTCCAAGCCACTTAGAAGGTCAATCCTGATGTCAAAATGTACATTTTCTGGGTCAGCAAATGTATTAAAGCTATTGAGAATATCAATAGGTGACTATTTTTTCTGATATTAGATAATTTAGTTCATTCTGGCAATATAGCTACACAATTATGTACATTATGCACAACATATTTTTGTAACACACAGCTTGAGCATTCCAGTAGACAATAAGGTAAGTAAAGTTAGCCATTTACTCTTATGTAGGAAATTAGCTTCCATGATCAAGCATGGGATGGATGTACAGCATGTAGCCACACCGTTTCTGAATCCAGGACAGATCGCAGTAATGGCTGTGGATGCACCACTGTACGCAGGCCAAATCTGTTCAGTGGAACTGGCCTCAAACACATGGGGAAGACAAATGTGTAGTCATGTTTGGTGATCTCCATATTGAAATGGCAATGTGGAAGACATGGCGAGTACTTGGAGGCCTCTGGATGGACCACTGCACTGATTGAGGCTGGCATTGCATCCTCTGGCACTGCCGACTCCTTCCTCAAAGCATCCCACCTCACTAGGGCAAGACATGCCCACCAAGTGAGCGCTCTGGCATTGGCGAAGCTGCAGCAGGATGCCTTCTTGGACATGCTGACTGAGAGACCACATGATGAGAAGACCAAAGAAGCTTGGAGACAAGATATGATCACCAAGAGTCAAACATTCCAGTACTGGGATACCATCCTCAACATGGAAATTCTGGGTCTGATATTTGTGCGGGCCCACAGAGAACAGGATTTTCCCCTCTATGTGGAGTCACTGAAGTCAGCATGGGTGGCTTGGAATTCCTACCCCGAGGTCACGCAGGCCTTCAACTACATGACAGCGAATCCGCACACTCCCGTGACCATAGATGCCCAACACTTTTGACTTCTGGAGCGCTACACAGTTGTCCTTTACGACAAGACGATTGATTTGGAACCTGTCAATGAAGCAGGGAGAGAGTTGTTCTGCCAGAAGAACAAAACGATGGAACACATTCCACCAACGCAAGATCCACTGCTGCAGCACGTGAAGCGAGTTGCTTACCAGTCTGGGATCTGGGCGACATCTGAACTGGCCCAGCAGCCGACACCCAGTCCAGAAGGATGGGGATGGACACTGGATGGAGACAGCCAGGTCTGGCTTCCTGTGTGGAGCATTCTATCGATGGCGTCAAAAGCCTGCAGTGAAGTAGTCAAGTGCAGTTGTCAAAGCACAAGTGGTTGTGGTGCAAGGTGCTCATGCAAGAAGGCACACTGGAATTGCACAGATCTTTGCAGTTGTAAATGTGACATAATTTGAATATACTTTATCTTAGAATATTATATATTATCTTAGTGACGATAATAAAGTTCAATTCAATTCATGCATGTTGTCAGTTTTTCAGTGTACATGTATATGACCTATATTAATGTATGTCTGACCGTTCAGGAACTGAGTTGAAAATGATTTAAATACATTGTCAGAATGAACATATTTATTTGATCTTGGCACAAATAATCATCTAGTGATATTCCCAGTAGCTTTAATGCATTCATTGACCCAGAAAATATATATTTTCACACCAAGATTGACCTTCTAAGTGGCTTGGAAGCTTCAGATTTTACATGGCAGCCATCATCCGCCATCTTGATGAAGTGGCTCCCATCAAAAATTGAAAGTTATGGTGATCGAGAGCATGTGGAACAAATTTGGTGCTTTTGTCCGGCGTGTCCCCATCATTCTCAAATCTGGTCCTAAGCCACCTGACTATGTTTAACTGTAGATGGCAGACGGGCACATATCTCTTCCATTGCGCTATGTTTCATAAATGAACCACTAGAGGGCACTCGGGAGGAGCTGCCGTTCATATGTGAACGATTACAATGACCTCTGAGTTTTCCAAGAAAATGGGTGTCTAAGAAGTTGGCATTTGGACTTAAACATGATCTCATGCCTGGCCCAGTGTTAACCCTTTGAGCATACCACGGTGATACCGTCATGTTACCATGCCCCCAGCGACCTCCGGTTCACAGAGGCTGGAAAAGTTTATCCCATATTGTGTCTCTGGAACAGGTGCAGGACTTTGGCATTGTTTGGTTCAATGCTCAACTACTGGACTGAGCTCTGACAGTAAAGTTTTTCCAACACGCACCAGGAAATTGTTCTTTTGGGAGGTGTTTAAAGACAAATAACGGCATCTCCTTCTGATGGACATCATTTTATTAAGATGCATATTAAATAGCATATAAGTAGATGCTAGAATATTGCCTGGATTTCATCAGTAGGTACTCCTAAGCATCAACAAGATAGATGCCACGCAAGTCATTTCAAACTTCATACTTTACTGCAGCTAGCCTATTTCATTACATAACACAGGAAAGGCCTCTCTCATTTAGCTCATGTTGCTAAATGATACTCTCTCGGACTTCTTTATACTGCTCGATCTTAATCCAAATCAACTGCTTCGTCAACACATTAACCTGTGGCTACTGGGTTGTGGAACATATGTCTGGCCTCGTCCACGTCCACACATACCTCTCCTTTCACTCCATTTTATGAGCCGGGATTAAAGTCTACGGTTGCTGTGTGACGGGAATGTCCGCTGGCATGGCTAGCTTCTGGACACCACTGTGGAACGTGAGGAAACTGGGAGAAGGCCACACATGGAGGACACGCAAGTGGCACGGCTGAGATATGCAGTTCACACATCCGTAACCGAGATGAAAGGGTCACAATCTTCGGTAAGGGTTCATGAATTGACATTGATTAGGCTAATATCTACTCTAATGCACGAGTTGACTTTAATGCCCCGCAAGAGGGATCGGAGGCTGATATGTCCAAACCACACTGAGCCCATTCACACGTTGCATTATAATCCTGACGTATATTGGCCACTGTATATAAGATAGCCCCACTAGTCACACTTAGACACACGTTCAATAACCCATACTCTCAAGACACTGAATTTCAAATGCAGACAAATGGATCCAGAGCTTCCTTCCACCACTTTGGGTGCATTTAAACCTGTTTAACAGTGTTAGGTACCAGTAGAGTTTGGAGACTCAATTTACCTTTGATTTGAAATTCAAATCCGGAGTAAAATAACGCCACAAACAGAAAAGGTTCAGTTAAAATTGTTAATGACATAGGCATTTGTTTATTATATATGCATTGTTTTGTGTGCCAATAAATCCACTTAGATCGCACATTAGTACATATAACAGTTACATTACCATTCCGGTGCTGATCTCAAAAGACAGTGACCACAAAGTGAACGATAATGTGGGGGAAGCCTGGCCTGAGTGGCTAAAATGTAGGAGGCAGGCTCAAAAACTCTTTCCGTTAAATGAAACGGATAATTTTTAGGATGTAGCTATATGCAAAACGAAATAATGAACAAATGAACAGTTAACTCAACTCCTATCAACTGAACTGAAATTAACATCATGTGCACACAGCTACACCCTGACGTCCTGCCCGACTAACAACTCCAGGGCTACTGCTTCAGCACTCCGGGAGTTGATCAGCAGCTCCACTGTGCAGGGAAAGTCAACACCTGGCAACCGTTGAGATGATGATAGGACAAATGGTGTGTTCTCACCCGCTCTGTCACCCCCACCCCCTTAAGACCATTACTCCTCGTAGTCACGGGGCAGGAAGTCAGCAATGTCGTGAATCCTTGGACCTTGCCAGTCAGGGAACCTCGCTTGACTGAAATGTTTTCCGCTGGATGCCCCCAATGGCTAAGCATCAGGCCTCTCCCAGATAGCTTGGCCATCAGACAGTTCTGCTCTGAGCTCGGCGGAGGGGTCAGAAACGGTTGCTGCACCTTCCAACAGCCGTAAGCACTCCAGATAGTCCTGCTGCACCCCCTGCTGAAGTTGTGCACACTGCTGCTGGACTCAATTCCACCTCCACTCCTGCTGCTTGCGTTCCTGCTCCATCCTGGCACCCCTGTCAGACTGCTTCTGCACCACATATCACCAAAGACCGGACAGTTCAGCACAACTTGGTTGATCTAGCAGTTGACTGTTGCCCCGTGCTGGTCAAGGACACCGTGAACGCCAGGAACATCAGCCGCCTGGAGGCTCCTCTCCCAGGTTGGCACTTCCTTCACTGCCTCCTACTGGCCTGGATCCCTCTGCTGCCACCCAATGTGGGGAAACCTGGCCTGGGTGGCTAAAATATAGGAGACAG